>NC_141093.1:16787178-16899678 GCF_041138505.1 Cibotium barometz
GAACTGCACTGAAAGATGAAGGACAGTGTCCAGGACATGGGCACTGAAAGATGAATGACAGTGTCGAGGACATGGCCACTGAATGAGGGTATAGGCCAGTTTACACTAGCAAGTGGCCGCCACCGAAATGTGAATGTATCTTGAATTCTAAGCAAATTTTGAAGTGACCATAGTGGTCAAAGATGGTCAGGAGACCAGAAGGAATGCAGATGACATCATCCCTAAAATCTAGGGCTAGGGAACTGCTATTTTTGGCAGTGTCGGAATTGAAAAGTGTTCGCGTCAGTTTGTGTGGAATGTCAAGGGGACCAAAAACTGACAAAGGACTGTTGTGAGAATGTGAACCAGTCAGGAGATTTTTAGCCTAGAAGATTGCATGTGGAAAAGGCTTAAAAATGTGCCAAGTGTCAAATTTTGGTGCATTTTCCTCATTGAGAAGAGGGAAGCGTGGGAATTTGGGAAGAGGAGGCTCATTTGCAGCCATCGTGTGGTTTTGTTGCAGGAAAAACAGCTATGGTGGTGCACTCCCTTGCCCTACAACTCATGAATTGAGGGTTGAGCTTGCTCCCCACAGCCTCTCTCTCTCTTTCTCTCTCTCTTGCAGACTATGGAAATGCTCTCATCAGATAAAATCAGGTACAGTTGTGTGAATTTCATGCTTATATGCAAAGGTTAGTTGCCTCCTTGAACAGGAACAGGTGTAGTTGGTTCCTACACCAAAGCAGGGACGGAAGAGGGTAATAACCTCTTCAATACAATGCTGTTTCAGCACTGTTTAGGTGCTGTTTTTGGGTTGTTATGTTGCCCGGTTGATGCCAAAATGCAGTAGGACTTTGTTTAAGTCCTCCAAGACAGTACAAGGGTTATTTTGGGCTGAAAACAGAGCTGAAAACAGGTCTGTGCAGAAAATTACAACAAGCTGAATTGTGATGTTTTGGACTCCATTGGGTAGCTTGATGCCTATGGAAGTGAGCCTGTCAGTTGGGACTCATTCTGAGATGTTATGGAACAGTTTTAGTGCAGTTATGCTGGCAAATTTCTCCCAAAATTTGTAAAACTCAGCTGATGTAAGGAGAGTGCTTTGTTGCACTTGTGCTTTGTAATTTCCAACCTTTTAACAATAAAGAAATACCGCAAGGGGCGCCGGACTTCGGGGCCAATGTGTTGTTGAGCGAGGGAGCGAGGATTCTGTGATTGTGTGTCTGAGTAAGTCCAGGTTATTTGTGAATGAATTACCGCTTTATGTGTCCATAGACCGGTTTTATGGTTCCATTGCCGGGATAGGGTCCTCTTTTCTGCAAGAGCCCGGACACGGATTGGATTGGGTGAACAGGAGACACACATACTGAGGCACAACTGATTACAGGTGAGAAAGAGTACGGTCTCTTTCTTTGGATACAGGTTCCCTTAATTTTTCAGTTGACAGTATGACAGACAAAGGGAAAGGCAAGCTCCCTGCCGAAGAGAGTTCCTCTTCTACTCGCAGACAGCATATAGAGGTGACAGGTGCCCAGGTGTCAGCCTCTGCTCGGATGGAGCCAGTAGTACAGCCAGCCTTGTTAGAGGAAGAACAGGAACAAGAGGATTTATTTCATGCGCAGCTCCTGAGCATGGTTGGTACCTTTGAACAGTTGGTGAAGAATCCCAGGATGAAGAGGTATTTGCAGTCAAGGACAGGGGATTCCCAGGCTGAATCATCTCAGCATGCAGTTGAGAGGGCACAGGAACAAATGCCAAGGATGCCACAGCATGTAGAGCATACACCAGCAGTGGCAGCTGATCCAGTGCAGCATGTTACACAGGCACAGGTACATGCATTTAATGGCCAGGAAAGTAATGTGCAAAGGGTCATGCCGACCATTCCTCCATTCGTTGCTTTCCAGCCTGGCTATTTTGGTGGTGGATCTGTTTTCCAGGCCATGGCTAGGCCGCCCACAGTTTTACCAGGATTGATGTCAAGAGGGTCACCAGGAATGATGCCTATGGAAGCTGTGAACCCTCTTTATGCCAATATAGGTGTGCAGCCCGGATTTCAAACTTATTTTAGTCCACCTTTGGGGCCCGCAGCACCTGTCAGTGTAGCTGAATTTTCTCAACCTAGTGGACAAAGAGCAGTAAGGACTGATGCAGAAAAGGTGCAAAAGGATTACAAAGAAGGAGGTCAAGCAGTAAAGTTTGAGACTTTCAGTGGGATGCAGGACAAATTGAAAGCGCTGACTTTTATTCAGCAGTTTGATGCAGCATACACTGGGGGTAACTTTACAGAGTCTTCTAAGGTGCAGAAGGCTGCTACTTTCTTGAAAGGCAATGCATTGCAGTGGTGGACTTCATTGTTGATGCAAGGACAAGCACCTGCTACATGGGTTCAGTCTAAGCAGCAGTTCTCTTTTGCCTGGCTTACAAATACTTTTGAAGTGGATGTTATGACAGCATGGCACAAACTTGATGCAGCCAACTGTGTAAATTTGGAAGAGTATAATAAGAAGTTTTGGGATGCACTCTTGCCAGTAACTTCCTATAGAACAGTGCCATTGTCAGAGCAAATAGAGAAGTATTGCTATGGTTTGCCCAAAGAAATCAGGGATTATTGCATTAAGACCAATGTTTCTAATATGACTCAGCTCATTGAGAATGCAAACATGGCTAATGCATTGCTACAGGGAGGTTCACGTGGCTTTAAGAACACAGTGAACAAGGAACCTCAGGGCAAACAGGAACCAGTTATGAAGAGGGATTTCCCACCTAGACCATTCTATAGAAAGAAGCCATTTGAGAAGAAGACTTGGCAGTCACAACCTCAGAAAAGTGTTGGTCAAGGCAAAGGACAGAAGAGGCCACTATATGGCAAGTCATTTGAAGAGAGAAAGGCATTGATGCAAGCTGGGAAATGTTTCATCTGTGAACAAAAAGGGCATATGGCTGCAAAATGTCCACAACAGCCAGCAAAAGATGTCGAGGATAAAGAAGGGCCATTCAAGAAGAAGACAATGCCGAGTGCAGGATTGGTACCTGACATGGTTGGTGACCAGCCATGTGATAATGCTACAGAATTGTGCAGAGCATGGGGTAAAATCAGAGATGCTACAGTGCTGATTTTCTTTGACCCTGGTGCTCGAGCCAACTTTATTTCACCGGCATTGGCAGCCAAGTTGGGAATTCGTGCTGAAGAGATGGGACCAGTTGGACAGGCTGATTTGGCATGCCCTGGGCATTCAGTTCCTGTCACTCCTATACTTGGCAAACTTCGCATGCATATACAGAGTTATGTGGACACAGAGGAGTTTCTTATCATGCCCTTGGAAGGATGTGATGTCCTGTTGGGAATTCCATGGTGTCATAGGAAACATGCAGTGTTGGATGCTTTCAACAGGAAAATCACAATTGTACATAGGGACAAGACCCATGTTTTGAATGTGAAGCTGAAAGGAGAGTCTGTCCCAGTTATTTCTGCTTCTGCTATAACTTCAGTAATGAAAAATCATCTTTCTGCGTACTTGGTTTTTGCAAAGCAAATGAGTGAAGTTGAAACTGATTTGTCTACACTAGACGAAGGTAGAAAAGCTTTCTTGGATATGTTCAAAGATTGTTTTTCAGAATCTTTACCAGGAGAGTTACCCCCTGAGAGGCCAGAGGATCATGCCATAGATCTTATTCCAGGGTCTAGTCCGCCCAATAGGCCACCGTACAGGGTTAGTGCAGCCCAGCAGAAAGAGATTATGACACAGGTTAATGAGCTGTTAGAGAAGGGACTAATTCAGCCCAGTAGTTCCCCGTTTTGTTCACCTGTGTTACTAGTACAAAAGAAAGACGGTTCATGGCGAATGTGTATTGACTACAGAGCCTTGAACAAGAACACGATCAAGAATAGATTTCCGATTCCGCGCATAGATGATATTCTTGACCGTTTGCACGGAGCAAACGGTCAAGAATATCATCTATGCGCGGATAGATTTGAAGAGCGGGTACCATCAGATTAGAATCAGACCCGAGGATGTGCACAAGACCGCATTTCGCACTACATTTGGTCTCTATGAGTTCTTAGTCATGCCTTTTGGATTGACAAATGCTCCTGCCACATTTAACAGAATGATGGACAGAATTTTCCGTCCTTACAGAAGTTTTGTGGGTACATTCTTTGATGACATGATAGTCTATTCAAAGAGTGAAGAGGAGCACAGAGACCATCTGACAGTAGTCTTTAATGAGCTGAAACACAACAGATTGCTCATTAATGGCAAGAAGAGTGAATTCTTTCTGAAAGAAATTCACTTCCTTGGGCACATTGTATCAAAGGATGGTGTCACAATGGATCCTGCTAAGATTGAAGCAATCGTTTCATGGCCAGATTTACAAACTGTGCATGATGTTCGCAGTTTTCTTGGCCTATGCTCTTACTACCGCAGATTTGTAAGGCATTTTGCAGAGATTGCTTCACCGTTACATGCGCTTGAAAAGAAGGCCATTAAATGGCAATGGACAGATAAAGAGAAATTAGCATTTAGATGCCTGAAACAGAAAATGACTACAGATCCTGTGTTGACATTGCCAGATTTGTCTAAATCATTTGTTGTGCAGTGTGATGCATGTGGGAACAGCATTGGTGCTGTCTTGATGCAGAATGGCCGAGTCGTGGCATATGAGAGTAGAATACTCTCTGACACTGAGAAGAACTATCAGATTTATGAGAAAGAGCTACTAGCTGTGATCCATGCACTTACCAGTTGGAAACACTATTTGCTTGGTGCTGATTTTGTTGTGCAAACGGATC
Organism: Cibotium barometz; assembly: GCF_041138505.1. NCBI lineage: Eukaryota > Viridiplantae > Streptophyta > Polypodiopsida > Cyatheales > Cibotiaceae > Cibotium > Cibotium barometz. The sequence continues at coordinate 16,791,947 of NC_141093.1, forward strand.
ATCAGACGCTCAGATACTTTCTCACACAGGCAAAGTTGTCAGAGAAACAGATGCGCTGGGCAAATTTTCTGTCAATGTTCCATTTTCAGATAGTGCATGTGGAAGGCAAGAAGAATGTGGTTGCAGATGCATTGTCTCACAAACCACAAGTGTCAACTGTTTCTATTTCTTATCACCAGGAATTGGATGACATGAAAGAGCAGTATGCCAGTGATGAAGATTTTTCCAGAATCTATGAGCAGCTAATGAATAATCAACATCATGATCACTATGTTCTGAAAGACGGCTTTCTCATGATGCATGGAAAGCTATGTGTGACTAAGCAGTTAAGGCCGAAAGTAATGCTAGAAAGTCATGCTTCACCGTATGCTGGACATCGAGGCATTGATGCTACAGTGAAAGCGGTTGAGACTTTCTTTTATTGGCCAGCTTTGAGACGTGATCTTGATGCTTATGTCAGATCTTGCCTAGTATGCCAGAAGGTCAAGTTTGATAGACAGAAGGCACCTGGGTTATTGCAACCACTGCCTATTCCAGAGAAACCATGGGAAAGTATTGCCATGGACTTCATTTTTGATCTTCCAAGGACAACGACAGGGAATGATGGAATCTGGACTATAATATGTAGATTCAGCAAGCAGGCACACTTCATTCCTGTTAGAAAGAAGATTAAACCAGAGCACATGGTTAAGATTTTCATGCAGAATATCTTTAAATACCATGGTATGCCACAGTCTATTGTCAGTGACAGAGACCCAAGGATGACTAGCTTGTTTTGGAAAGCATTGTTTGAGAATATGGGCACGACCTTGAAATTCTCATCTTCTTTTCATCCTCAAACTGATGGGCAGTCTGAAGAGGCTAACTCTACTGTCTTGGATCTGTTGAAATGTTATGTGTCAGAACATAAGGCAGCTTGGGAGCATTATTTGCCATTAGTAGAGTATGCTTATAACAATACAGTGCATTCCTCTACTGGCAAGGCGCCTTTTGAAATTGTTGAAGGTGGCAAGAAAGTACCTCCCATTCTGCAGACAAAGGATAAGATATTTGAAGCAAATCGGTATGTTGAGGGATGGCAAGAAGCGTATAAGAAGGTCAAATATGCCTTGGAAAAGTCACAAGCTAAGCAGAAAAGAGCTGCTGACATGCATCGTCGAGAGCTCTTGTTTAAAGAGAATGACTGGGTCTTATTGCGCTTTGAAAAGGCACGACTGAGAAAAAGAAAGGGCAAGGAACGTCTGTTTCCTAAGCTGAGTATGCGATATTATGGTCCTTTCCAAGTCTCAGAGAAGATAAGTGATGTAGCATACAGGCTGAAATTTCCAGAAACCTAGAAGATACATAATGCATTTCATGTGAGCCTTTCGAGGCCTTTTATTGGCAATGTGCCAGAAGATATAGTGCCAGAGGAACAGCCTGAAGTGGAGGAATTGGATGAAATTCTGGTTCCTGAGCAGATTCTGGCCCATAAAGACAGAAAAGTGAAAGGACAAGTTGCAAGAAGATACTTGGTGAAATTCAAAAATTATTCACCAATGGATGCTAAATGGATGGATGAGGTTGAACTGGCTGATTCACCTCAGTTGATGCAACTTTACAAGGAAGCCTTCCTGTTAGAACCTGCAGTGGTTTAATATGCTTTTTGAAGCTGAATTTTGAATGACCTGTACATTTGTATTATATGTTTGGCAATGTACAGTTTTGACATTTGTTGTCAATGACTTAATCAATGAATGAACTTTCAGTGCTTTGAAGTTGTATCTGTTACGCTTCAAATGAATGATTTACATGTTGTGACACTAATAGTACAAGATATATGCTATCGCCCTGTGTTGCATCCGGAAACATGTATTTGAAAGGCTTGAACCTGCGATGGCACAAATGGTAGTGGGGAATTCCTATCATCGCCCCGTGTCATCCGTTGGGGGCAGGAGATACATGCGATGACACTCATCACCTGGGGAATCTTGTGATCGTCCTGTGTCATCCGTTTGCATGTGGACTTGCAATCGAGGTCGCTTGCTTCTTTCAAGAGGGGGGTATGTCACCAGGAGGTGAAACTTTTTGCAGTTGTTTTCCTTATTTACATTTCTTTGTAAATATATATTTTTCTTTTCTTTCTCTTTGGTTGCTGTTGCTTTCCCCCGGGATCTCTTGGAAGGGCTTGGGCCATTGCAATGTCAGAATGGGTCAGCCAGTGGGACTTTGGACCAGTGGTTGGCTAAGCCTGAGAACTGCACTGAAAGATGAAGGACAGTGTCCAGGACATGGGCACTGAAAGATGAAACAGTGCCCAGGACATGGGCACTGAAAGATGAAGGACAGTGTCCAGGACATGGGCACTGAAAGATGAATGACAGTGTCCAAGACATGGCCACTGAATGAGGGTATAGGCCAGTTTACACTAGTAAGTGGCCGCCACCGAAATGTGAATGTATCTTGAATTCTAAGCAAATTTTGAAGTGACCATAGTGGTCAAAGATGGTCAGGAGACCAGAAGGAATGCAGATGACATCATCCCTAAAATCTAGGGAACTGCTATTTTTGGCAGTGTCGGAATTGAAAAGTGTTCGCGTCAGTTTGTGCGGAATGTCAAGGGGTCCAAAAGCTGACAAAGGACTGTTGTGAGAATGTGAACCAGTCAGGAGATTTTTAGCCTGGAAGATTGCATGTGGAAAAGGCTTAAAAATGTGCCAAGTGTCAAATTTTGGTGCATTTTCCCCATTGAGAAGAGAGAAGCGTGGGAATTTGGGAAGAGGAGGCTCATTTGCAGCCATCGTGTGGTTTTGTTGCAGGAAAAACAGCTATGGTGGTGCACTCCCTTGCCCTACAACTCATGAATTGAGGGTTGAGCTTGCTCCCCACAGCCTCTCTCTCTCTTTCTCTCTCTCTTGCAGACTATGGAAATGCTCTCATCAGATAAAATCAGGTACAGTTGTGTGAATTTCATGCTTATATGCAAAGGTTAGTTGCCTCCTTGAACAAGAACAGGTGTAGTTGGTTCCTACACCAAAGCAGGGACGGAAGAGGGTAATAACCTCTTCAATACAATGCTGTTTCAGCACTGTTTAGGTGCTGTTTTTGGGTTGTTATGTTGCCCGGTTGATGCCAAAATGCAGTAGGACTTTGTTTAAGTCCTCCAGGACAGTACAAGGGTTATTTTGGGCTGAAAACAGAGCTGAAAACAGGTCTGTGCAGAAAATTACAGCAAGCTGAATTGTGATGTTTTGGACTCCATTGGGTAGCTTGCATAGTTGCCACACGTTTTTTGAAACGCGTTTTTGAAACGTGTTTGAAACGTTTCAAAAACGTTTCAAACAAATTTCCAAAAGTTTTTTAAAAGTTTTTTTCAAATTTTTTTTCAGGTGTTTTTTCCAGGTTTTTTTTAGGGGGGTGTCCATAAATTTATGTTTGGTACAGTTTAATGCTAAAATCTACATTCAACTTTCATATACATGAATCATGATACATCATGAATGATGAATCCATGATTCAAATTTCATACTGAATCCTGATTCTTAATACATCATACATGATTACAATTTACATCATACAATGATCATACATGTAACATGAATCATGATACATCATACATGATACATGGCAGTCTTCAGGAATCAGGAATTAGATCATAGATGGCAAAAACCCATATAATTATTAATAGCATAACCAGTTTGAAGTTACAAGTTACAACTTACAACATACTAAGCAACATACTAAGCACTAGTGAATAGTGTCAAATGATAAATCTGAAATCTGAAATACAGATGTCTGTACCGAAAGACCAAATACAAAAACTCTGAAAAAACAAATGGTCTCCAATGTCTGGAGTCTGGACTCTCAACTCTAGACTCAAGTGTCAAGAGTCAAGAGTCACTAGTAGTAACTAGTAACTACTCAGCATCATCCTCCTCTGAGGAATGTGAGTCTGTGTCGTAAGAAGATGAAGCCTCAGCCTCAGCCTCAGCACTCGTAGATGCATGATCTGCTGATGTCGGTGCCCGTGATCGTGTCATAGTAGCTGGTGCCATCATCTCCTCGTATAGCATGGCATAGATGTCGCGCTCCTCAGCAGGGATCTCTGGTACGTCCTTCACTTTCTCTATGTCGATCTTGTCGACATTCACTTGGCGCGGCTCAATGGGATTGCCTTGCTGCTCAATTAAACGGAGGTTGCAATGACAATACACCAACCGTTCTAATTGAGCAGTGGACAATTTGTTCCTCTTCTTTGTATGGAAGAGGGCCCATGTGCTCCAGTTTCTCTCACATGGACCAGAGCTGCAATCCTGTGAGAGGACTCGTAATGCAAGGCGTTTCTGTCAAAAGATAACAGAAAACTTTATAAATAATAAGAAGAAACAACTTATATAAGTTGTAAGTACTAAGTTGTTACTTCAAAGTGCAAACTTATTACATGTAAGTTGTAACTTGTCAGTGGGCACTTACCAGAACTGGAGTACCGATGCCATATTTCTCCCACCAAGAGACTGGCTGAAGCTGAGTCTCTCTCAAAACTGCAGTGGCTCTCCCAAAGGCATGACTCCCATTCCGAAATACTAGGAGCTCATCCTCTAACTTCCTGAGGAGCTGAACATCACCTCCAGTCCAGGTCTGGATGTAAGACTGCCATCCCTCTTCTAGCTCCTCATTGTTGAACTGCTCCTCATTCCGCCATAGTGGGTGTAGTATATGGGCAACCGCATGGATTGGCCTATGAAACCAATCCCATCTACGGTTCCACACCTCCCTGATGTCCTGGATCCTGTTCAACGACACTTGGAAGCATGGAATTAATATCAATGTATAATGTGGCCACTGGCAACTAAAAGAACAACAATGACATACAATGATACATACCTCTCAGCTGATAGTATAGTGCATCGATCTAGGGCCTCTCCAATGCGGTCCATGAACTCATATAAGAGTCCAAGGGTGCTGCCCTCCATGTCCGTAATGCGAAGCACACTATATATAGGCTGAGTGGCCGTGACAAGTGCAAGGGCCTCAGCCCACCAAGTGTCTCGCATTACCGCGCGCACAAATGCTACTGCCTTGGGATGCTCTCTATCATCCCATGCCATCCACTCCTGAGAGACAACAGTGCGGAGTAAACCTGTACGGACCCGCACAAGCCTCTCAACCACAATGAGCATGTAAGCAAACCTGGTGTTTGAGGGCTTCAACAACTCCAAATCACTGTGTGCACGAAACATAGCTAAAACCTTTGGCCTCTTGGTGACAAACTTCACCATGCTCCGAGAAGTACTAAAGAGGTCGGCAATCCACCCAATTTTGGCCACATCCTCTATCAAGAGGTCCAAGCTGTGTGATGCACATGGAGTCCACACTATCTTTGGAAACTCATCCTCTAACATCCTGCCCATAGATACACAATTTGACCCATTATCTGTAACTACCTGCACTATGTTCTCTGGGCCAATCTCTAGCACTGCCTCACGCAAATGTCTCCATATGAATGCTCCAGTAACAACTGTACCTGGAACCGAGGCATCAATGGCACGCAAAAACATTGTGCCCTTACAACAGGACACCAAAATGTTATATACATTTCTCTTTCTCATGTCTGTCCAGCCATCACAAAGCAATGTGCATCCATATTTCTGCCAGGTTGCCTTCAAAGGCTCCATCTCAAGCTCCACTGCCTTCTTCTCCTTCCTTAAGTGGGTTTTGCGAAGGGACTCATAAGATGGACCCTCCCACTCATACCCAATGCGGCTGATAGCTTTAATGGCCTTCTTCCAACGAGGAGTACGCACGACGTGAAATGACAAAGCGCATTGTATAAACAACTTTGTCAATTCACGTGTGGCCTCCTTGACAGCTTGCTTTTGTATGCCTGCTTTAATGCCTGCCCTCTTTAGAGAAGGCACGGTGGGCAATGAAGATCTGTGGGCTACAGGAATGGAGCTAGACCCACCTGCTTGACTCTGCAAATCATCCTCTGTCCTAGCTCTTTTGGACACATCACCTACAGAATCTGTATCCTGTACATCATCATCAATAGGCTGAATTCCCTTTGCTGCTTCATGTTCTCTCTTCCATTGCTGAAGAGACGCTACAACCTCTCTTGGTACTTGACTGCAAGGGCCAATGCCTTCCCCTCTTACTCCTGTAAAATGGGCCTTTACCCTAATAATAGACCCACCTGACACTTTGGCACAAAAATTGCATTTCCACCTTTCTGTGCCTGAACCCCCATATCTGCTCACAGGAGTTACGTGGTTCCACATGGCATCCTTAGCCCGAGGCATGATGAATGAATAAAGAAATTTGGGCAACCTGGCAAGAAATGCCCAAATTTCAAATCTGAAATTTGGTCCAAAATCAGAAAAAATCAGCATTTAGGGTTATTAAAAACCTGAGAAGCAGGGTGCGTAGGGGCCGGAGGAGTAGGCTTGGTGCGTAGGCAAGGTGTGCATGCACCAATGTAGGCAACCTGGCAAAAAATGCCCAAATTTCAAATCTGAAATTTGGTCCAAAATCAGAAAAAATCAGGATTTAGGGTTAGTACAAACCTGTTACCTACGGTGCGTAGGGGCCGGGGGAGAAGGACTGGTGCGTAGGTAGGGGTGCAAGCAAACCTGGAAGACTTCAAAGGCTGGAAACGTCTCTTTCAAGCGTCACTTTCAAAACTGAAATGCCAGGAGATACTGCATCGTACGTTTTCTATCATAAAAAAAAACTGGCCCAGCAAAAAAACGCGTTTCAAACGTTTGAAACGTTTGCACGTTTCAAACGAGTAGCCTAAAGTTTGAAACGCGTTTTTTTGCAACTATGGTAGCTTGATGCCTATGGAAGTGAGCCTGTCAGTTGGGACTCATTCTGAGTTGTTATGGAACAGTTTTAGTGCAGTTATGTTGGCAAATTTCTCCCAAAATTTGTAAAACTCAGCTGATGTAAGTAGAGTGCTTTGTTGCACTTGTGCTTTGTAATTTCCAACCTTTTAACAATAAAGAAATACCGCAAGGGGCGCCGGACTTCGGGGCCAATGTGTTGTTGAGCGAGGGAGCGAGGATTCTGTGATTGTGTGTCTGAGTAAGTCCAGGTTATTTGTGAATGAATTACCGCTTTACGTGTCCATAGACCGGTTTTAGTTGGAGCAAGAGCTTAGCTTATATGCTCAGCGAGCAGGTTTACGCTCATCAGGGCACGCAGGCTTCAGGAGAGCTTTCTCTACCACTGACCATGTATTCACTTTGAGATGTATGATTGATCAGGCCAAAGCAAGGAAGAGAAAGCTCTATTGCTGCTTTGTCGATTTCCGCAAGGCATTTGACACAGTACCACGAGAGGCTCTTTCAGCACCTGCAGTCTCTTGGCATACCAGCAGATATGACATGGGGCATCTATGCATTATATGAGTAAGTTTTTGGACAAGTCAGATGCCCAGGAGGTATGTCTAGCACCATTGGTGTGAAGCAAGGATGCCCACTTTCCCCCACGTTATTTGGGTTATACATTGATGAGGTGGCTGACTTCATTACACAAGGAGACGGAGATGGAGTTGATCTAGCAAGTACCTCAGTACATATTATGCTTTATGCTAATGATATTGTATTAGTGTCTAAGTGTCCAGGAGGTCTACAACAGCATCTACATGCACTCGATGATTTCTTCACACAGAGGGGTCTTACTGTGAACCTTGGGAAAACCAAGGTTATGGTCTTTCATACATCGAGACAGAGCAGGAGTCAGCTGACATTCACTCTCGCAGGACGCCAGGTGGAGGTGGTGACATCATACGTGTACCTAGGGGTTACCTTCTCTGCAGCAGCCACGCGCTTCACCATGGGTTCAGCAACCAGAGCTAGATTGACACGGGGATATGCAGCATTGGCTATGCTAGAGAGACAGTGCCACCAGGCGCATTTTCAGGAGCCCCGGACGAAGGGGTGGCTATTTGACACATTAGTCACACTGGCACTGATGTATGGAGCAGTGGTATGGGCGCCAGGCCTTGCTACCCATTGGTGGACACAAATAGAGAGACCACAAGCCCTCATGATGGCACGCATGATACGCAACAAACCGTCAATACCTCATGACATTATCCGAGGAGAATTTGCTGCGCCTCCTATGATGGTAGAGGCCATATTCCAGACTATATGCCTGCTAGACAGATTCAGAGAGATGCCACAAGACAGATTGTCATACAGAGCTTTTGAGGCATCTAGACAGCTGGCTGAGGCAGGAGACAGAGGATCATGGTATGCACAGTTCACACATTGGTTCTCACAGCATGGCCTAGACATGGATCATCTACCACCATTCCAGTATGACAGGGATGCACCACATATCCGTCTCATAGTGAGAGGAACAGAGTATTGAGACAGGACCTATGGCAGCTCTATACACGAGAGACATGGATATCGCCTACACAGCCTCTTTCACCGAAGATGCTATACTACAGAGATCACTTCATGAGTATCATTGATGATGGATTTATAGAGAGGCCTAGATACATGGAGGGCTTTTTACCACACGGCTCCCAAGTAGCTATTGGTCAGCTTAGAGTCTCATCACATCGATTGGAGATTGAGACTGGCAGAGCAACACGGATCCCCCGAGAGAGGGTATGCAGATTGTGCAGAGAGGAGGTGGAGAGTGAGGAGCATTATGTATGCAGATGCAGAGCATATACAGCCATCAGAGAGAGATATCCCATTTTATTCAGAGAGCCACATTCCCTACGCCAGATCTTTGAGGCAGCAGACCAGCGCATACTGGGGAGATTCATTCTAGACATACAGCGTCACAGAGAAACATCATTACAGGCTCAGACAGCTCCAGAGGGGGAACGACAGACATAGATTACTACATTTTTTCAGAGATCCACCCCTCCCAACCCCTACACAGCAGGGAATTACTCTAGAGAGCAGAGACACTCAGAGCCCGCAGGAGACAGAGGACACCTGGCTTTCGGACACCACGCCTATACCAGAGAGAGATGACAGAGATTAGAGCTCAATTTCATAGAGAGGGTGCGGAGCGACTGGCTCGCTTCAGAGCAAACCCAGGCATGTTCTTCAGGGAGCTGTGGACACCCCCTTCATTGATGTATACCATTTTATACCCCCAGTATGGTACAGGATGGAGCTAGCTAGGTTGCATATCATGATTGTATACTCCATGCATATAGCTTTGCATTCTCCTAGTAGTAGAGCTCCATCCCCTCCCCCACTCATTGTACTTATTGCACACCCAGATTCAGCTTTTTAGTTCAGTACTTTTTCATTTTGTTGGGATGACAGAGGATACCCCACACATGTACACTGATTTGTCTCATAGGCCGAGTTCGGTCTTTTGGAAGACGTTAATAAAATCTCTCTCTCTCTCTCATATATATATATATATATATATATAGAGAGAGAGAGAGAGAGAGAGAGAGAGAGAGACGTTAATAAAATCTCTCTCTCTCTCTCTCTCTCTCTCTCTCTCTCTCTCTCTCTCTCTATATATATATATATATATATATATATATATCACACTCACACACACATATATATAACACAGCATTGTCGAAGCTTTAATAAGCCTCGGTTCTCATTTGAAAAAGCTTCTCTTACCATGTCTTTCACCAATGAGTATTAAGTCATCCCTAGTGATTCCTGAACCTGCAATCAGGTTTTCCATTTTGATTAACCCAAAGGTCTACTTAGTACAGAAACTTTCAGCATAGATTACGAATCGAGAGATGACACTTACCATCGTCTTCAACCTTGATGTAAAACGAAGCAAGATCAACATAAGCGCATACCTACATAGGAGTTTGAGGATTAGCTATGTGGGGTCAAGCGGTACTTTGCATGCGCATGAAGGCAGGCAGGTGCATGTGTGTGTGTGTGTGTGTGTTGGGGGGGGGGGGGGGTGCGTGGATGGAGAACTTGACATGAAAAGAGTGCTAAAAATGGAGTGGTGATTCCTTCTTAACCATTAAGGGATTTTTACCTTCTTTGCACCAGCATCCAAACTGTTGCAAATCAGCTCCTCCACAGCTTGAGCTAAGTCTGATAAGATAGAGCTAGAGCGCAAGTGGCCAATCAAAGATTTGGGAAGACGTGCAATGTACCCCATCCTTCTTTACAAATCAAAAACCGTCTACAAAGCACCTGCAAGTGGCAGAATACATTATCAGCTCATAGCTAGCAAATAATTCAAACTGGAATCGTGAACACATCCGAAAAGAATCATGAGCATTGCTTGTATAATATACACCATCCAAAGTGTGTCAGAGTAAGCAGCATAAGCTTCCGAAAAGCAGCAGTGATGAAACATGAAACTTAACCATGGCAAAATGCTTCGATGTCTATTGCCACTTACATGTGGATACTAAGGACACCATCACATGCACTAATTAAGTTTGTGGCATGTGGACATGACAAATTTGGGGCAGTTGGGATGCTTAAGCATACGTAAACCTACATGGCCAAGGGACCAAGAACTTTAACCCATTATTTTTGGACTTACAAAGGCCAGCCGAGTAAAATTAATTGAACAATGATTTTCTCTATCAATAGGACCCCCCACTCCCATTCAAAACATCTTCTACAAGACTTTTTGGAGCAGCTGCTAGAGAGAGAGGAAGAAAGAAGAGAGACGAAAGTTATATTAAATGTCTACAAAAGGCCAAATTGGCCTATGAGACCTAAGTGTTACAATGTTTCAATGATATATCTCATCCTAGATTGTGTTAGCAGACATCTCCTGTCTGTATATTTAGTATTTACACCAGGGCCTCTGTTGTGGGTGTGCCCGCCTGATTCAGGTGTTTTCTCATTTTTCCCCACTCTCCCATATTTTTTCCCTATTTTTCCTCAGGTGTGGAAGGCTGTCCTGTGGTTCCTGGCTGATCCAAACACTAGCCGACTGCTGGTCTAAGTGTTCTAACATAGGCTGCTCCTGCTTCTCCACGACTCACTCTGAGTGCTGGCCAACTGGAGATAGTGCAAGTCGGGTGTCTTCAGGCTGCTGTCGGCTGCCTTTTATGCTGGCCGACTGGATCATAGGGGCTACATCTGCGTGCAATCGTCTAAAACCCACTTTAGTCAATCAATATGCCAAAGATAAGGAGCCCACTATCAGGTCACTCACCTCCCATGGAAGGAACCTCACTCACATAAACTCATCACGTGTCTTGATTGCAACAAATTTCTACTTCTTGATAAAACTACTTACAATCAAAACAAATACAAATCCAAAACATCAAACCAAGATGCTTTGTTCAAAGAAACACTTTTAAGTTCTTTAAAATATACCGCCTAGGGCAGCCAGCCAGAGAAGAAGAGCATCCTCCCCTTTTATGCGTCTTGACTCTCGCTTCCCATTTGGGGACGAGTTTGTACTTAGCCATTTTGGTTGTTTTCTCAGTAACTACTAGAAGGATCTTTCTTCTTTAAAATGTACACAGACAACACCCATCATGTGGATGTTATATAATATTGCCATTCACCAGGCCAAATCAAGAGAGGAGTCACCGTGCAACAACTCCCAATTCGGTTCTTCAGTCAAGGGCTTCTGCTGACATCACAAAACTCACACTTTCCGCTGACATCAGGATCCCCACTACAGACATTGGCTGGAAACAGGCCCTCTCCTCATAGCTTCCAAGAAATGGCCCACCTACAGCAAGTTGGGCAGTGCTCTACAAAATGAGGGTTTGAGGGCACATTCCCCGATTCTTCAGCATTGGCACACAATTCAAAGCTAGCCATGCAATCTCAACCACAGATTTGAGACTCGCTCCCTATCAAAACTCTCAACAAAAGTAAGTCTTGCAGCATTCACCAATCAGCTCACAAGTATCACACTATGTTTTGTGTTCTCTACAGCTGGCCTCCTGCAAGAAAAAGTCATGTCATTAACCATGACGATGGCCAAACAACAGCCTGGGCACACCATGTCCAAAAAGGTTGCCCTGCAAATTTACAGTTCCAGGCCAGAAATGGCTGGCCGAGGCACTCTGCCTCTCCGTTTAACATAAACATAAACGCAATGCAATATAAACAAGTTCTCTCTCCATCTTCACATGGACACAATACAACATAAACTCCTATACAACATATTAAGAAGCATCGACAACTGGCGTATGCATTACCCATTAGCTCCGGACACCCAAAAGGTCTAGGGCATCAATATTTCATCCATTAGCTCTGGGAAGACCTCTCATTGAGACCCGGAAATATAATCGATGTCTCTGTCCATTCAGAGGCGAAAATCATTGATTGGATGCCTAAGAGGCATTGGCAGAGCATCCAAAACCCATGTTTAGGGTTTACAAACCCACAGCCCCCCTCCCCCCCCCAACACTTCCGTTTTTAGGGTAAAGAGTTACATGCAAGACAACACAGAAAAGAAAACAGAAGAATCTATCAATTCCTTACTTCGTTTTATTTTTTGAAGGAAAAGAACGCCCCCAAGGGGGAGCTTAAGGAAGAAAGCCACAGGATTCCAAGGTAGCAGCAGCACAGAGAGAAGCGGCTGAAACATGAGAATCTCATACCTGATTGTTGGCGACGACGAGTCTATGGTGAATTTGCAGAAGAAGGGTGGCATCAAGAAAAATATACTGTGGAATGACAAATGAAAGAAGGTTTTAGATTTCTTTTGAATGGGACTTTAGTGTGTGCTTTTTTTTAAATATATAATTAATAAATCTTGTGTTTAAAGTAGAAAGTATACATGTTATCACCTACACACACAAGTGACGATCGCATGTTAGTGTGGAGTTCTAGTGTCACACACCAAGTTGTGGGTTGAATCTCCCCGATCGCATGTTAGTGTGGAGTTCTAGTGTCACACACCAAGTTGTGGGTTGAATCTCCCCTGTGCGACCAATGGGACTTCAATTTTGAAAACTAGGCCTATTTCAACTTCCAACAATCATTTTACATATATTATCATATATATATAGAGGAGGGGGCATGGTGTGTTTCATAGCTCTTTTATCATAGCTCTTTTATTGATGTAGCATAATCAACAAAGGGATGAGTCTTTCAAGAAAAAAATCATTGATACCCCAGCAATAAGCAAGCCTCCATCATGGCCTCCATCTCGTGGGATTCGTCTTGTTTCTTGTGTGAGGATGAAAGATGGGAATTTCTTTGTAAAATCTTGAATGAGGTTAAAAAAGAGAAGAGAGTTGAGTCTCCGAGGGTGATGTATGCCAGATTTTAAATAGTTAATATAAATAAATATTATTGGTTCCAAAAAAAAACATTGAAATAGCATAATCAACAAAGGGATCTCTCTTCCAAGAAAATAATCATTGAAATAGCATAACGTAAAAAAACCAACAAAGGGATGACTCTTCAAAAATAATCCCTTTGTTGATTTTTGTATCTTATACTATTTCAATAAAAGAATTATCAAAGCTCTCTCTCTCTCTCTCTCTCTCTCTCTCTCTCTCTCTCACACACACACACACACACACACACACACACAAACATAAACATAAAAACTATGTAAGATACACATGTAGCCTCATTGTTTAAATGCAAAATGGTAGCTACAAATGCAACATGGGCTTTGAATGTTCCAATCAACTATCTCCAAGTGATGAAATGTGGAGAGTTCGTACCTTGAAGACCAAGAAGTTTCGTAATAATAAGAAGAGGCTTCAGTTAACTGGAAGCAAAAAGGACATTGAGAAGCTCTCTGAAATTCGGGGTGATTTTGAAGAGGACAATGCATTGGGGAGTATACGACACCAAAAATGTCTCTAAATGTAAAGGTGAAATTGTATGTGGAGACCCTAGAGATGGATGCCACTTCCAAATAACGTGTTGTTTAATGAGCAAAGGCTGGATTACAAGAAGCAGAAGGAAAATGTACTCACATTGTAGACATCAACGGGAATCGAACACATGTGTCAAGGAATAGATCCTTTCAAAGTTTACAAATAGACAGCTCTATGTGCATCAAGTGGACTACTACCTTGCAGGATGTGGACTACTACCTTGCATCATGTGGACTAGTACTTTTTCGCATGGACAAGGTCCCCTTGAAGTATTGGCCGGTGACATGGATGGAGAAGGAAGTTTTTAGGTAGTACAAGAAGTGTTCCATTTAGGTAATCACCCCTATTCTTTTTTAGAAATTCAATCCATGTGCCTCCATGGGGTCCCCATGTGTGTCCCATGCTTTGATCTACAAGAAGCCCCCCACTCTTTTTTGGAAATTCAATTCATGTGCCTCCATGGGACCCATGCCCGTTCTTTGATGTCAATAAGAGGTTGGTGAATGTCTGACCAATGTGGGTGGAGTTTATGGACCTCCCCCTTTGAATTTGGCAATCATTATGTGGACTTGCTAAGTAATTAGGTAGACCACTCTTTGTTCTCGCTAATGTTACGATGGGAAAACAATCTAACAAGGTTTACATTGTTTGGGACATTGAGATCCCAACTCCTTCTAAAGTCACACCTCAACTAAGTTAAAATCGAGAACTAAGAATTAAACTACAGTTTAGCAATTTTGATGAGGCATGCTTTCAATGTGGGAGATTCTACCACTTTACTAGATATTACCATGTTTCCTTCATTTGAATGTTAATTTTGGGTGTCACATCTATAAAACCGACTTTCCACCACAAGATACATTACATGATATTTTTCTTTCTAGGATCATAAAATATCTAAGATCTCTTCAGCTTGTTTTGTTCCAAAATTTTAGATGCTCTAACAATTTCCCCATTCTCCAAATATAGAAACTTCTCTCCTCTATTACAACTAGCTTAGTAGGGACATATAATTTTTATTGAACTTTATCAAAGACAGTTAATATAGTAATTGAAACTTTCTTCTGCTTAACTTCCCCCACCATTGTCTCTTTAGGCTCATAGCTCGAACTAGAACTCAAGTCCTCATCCTTTCTTTTTTTTCACTTTGAGACATATCAGACTTTTGCTTCCACGTGGATACTTCTTGCTGAGGACAGACCTGATGCTATCAAGTATGATACTTTAGTCAACAAGCTCTTGCAAGAAGCGCAGTCTAGGCAAAACAGGGCCAGGCAGCGTGCAGTTGATCAAGCATTTATTGCTGCCCAGCAGAGCAGAGAAGAAGTGGTAAGGCAGCCCCTTCCACTGTTTCTTCTCCTATTAGTAGGTCTGCAACTTCTTCTCCTTCCACAGGTAGCAACAATAAGTCTGAGAAGGCTCTTGATAAAGGCAAGAAAAAGACCAGGTGCAACTATTGTAAGGCAAATGATCATGCCATTAAGAACTGCCCTAAGCTAAAGACTAAAGAGGCAAAGAAGAAAGAGTCAAATGCAGCCACAATAGCGGATGCTTCTACAAATGCAGATTCTGCAAATGTTGTGCAGGATACAGAATGGGCGTTTAGCGTGTATTGCCAGTATGACCCATCTGTACATGATGCATGTTTGGCAGTTTTTGTTGACTCTAATGTATGGTATTTTGACAGTGGTCCTACAAAGCACATTACCTCGCATCGTGATATGTTCACTTGTCTTGAGGCTGTCTCTAATGGGAATACTGTCACATGTGCCAATAATGCTTCTTACCCAGTGAAGGGTGTTAGTAAAATTATGCTTATTGCTACAAATGGCAGCGCTTTCACACTTTCAGATGCTTTGTATGTGCCAGGGATAAAGAAGAATCTATTGTCTGTCTCTGCGCTTGTTGCTAGACTTGGACTTGTAGTCAAATTTGTGGATGACAGATGTACTGTTCATGATTTGACTTCTGGTGATACGATTATTGCATCTGGCACCTTGTTTTGTGGGCTGTATAGGCTCAATTCTTATGACAAGTGTGTGGAAGATTCAGCAAATGCAGTTTCTGATGAAAAGGCAGTTTCAGATGAAAAACTATGGCATGCTCGTTTTGGTCATCTGAACTTTGCTAGCTTGCTGCGTTTGCAGAAATTTGATATGGTTGCTTCATTGCCCCCTCTTGAGGCACCATTGAAACATGTTTGTAAAGGCTGTATTTTGGGCAAAATGCAGCGTTCTGTGTTTCCAAAGGATGGTTCTGTGCGGGCCACTCGCAAATTGCAACTTGTACATAGTGATGTATGTGGGCCTATGCAAACTCCGTCATTTGGTAAACACTTGTACTTCGTGACTTTCATTGATGATTACTCAAGGCATGCATGGGTATATCCACTGAAGGCAAAGTCCGAAGTGTTTTTGTGCTTCAATTAGTTTTTTCTTATGGTTGAAAATGTATCCAATTGTACTGTGGGCACCCTCCGTTCTGATCGAGGGGGGGAGTACTTGTCTAAAGAGTTTGATGCATTTCTGGCTAGTCGTGGGATAAAACACCAATGTACAGTGCCGTATACCCCTCAGCAAAATGGTGTTGCTAAGAGGAAAAACAGGTCACTTATGGAGATGGCACGATGTATGGTCAAGAGCCAAGCTTTGCCACATGCGTTTTGGCTTGAGGCTGTCATGTGTGCTGCATATGTACTCAACAGGTGCATATGTACTCAACAGGTGTCCCACTAAGGCCTTGCAGTCTATTACTCCATACAAAGCTTGGCATGACAGGAAGCCTTCTATTGGTCACTTGCATGTCTTTGGTTGCTTGGCCTATGCTTTAGTGCCTGTGCAACAACGCAAAAAATTGGATGATAAGACTGTCAAATGCATTTTTGTTGGTTACAGTGCTGAGAGCAAGGGTTACAGATTGTATCATCCGCCGCCGCAGTCAAAGCGTATCTTGATTAGTTGAGATGTTGTTTTTGTGGAAGATGCTGTGCAGCCTTTGTTATCATGTACCAAAGAGACAGGTGTGAGCTCACGGGATGTATTTGATATATTGTTGCCTCTGTTTACAGGTGGGAATTCAAATGTAAGTCCTAATGAGGCAAATATTCAGCCTATGCAGATTTCAAACGACATCATAGATCAGCCTATTTCTGATGCAGATTTACAGGATGTAATTTCAGAGGATAGGGCTGAAAATGAGCAGCTAGAGGTATGCCTAAATGGCTGGTGCAAACCTTGCGTGATAGTAAAATTGATGCACCTATATCTAGTCGTACTCGTTCAGGTTTTCAGCATGCCTCTTATGCATCAGATTGTTATGCTTTGGCTGTGTCTAGTATGTGTGAAGAGGAAGAACCTCTTTCATTTGATGAGGCACAAAAATCAGAAAATTGGTTAGTTGCAATGCAAAGTGAATATGATGCTATAATGAAGAATGGTACATGGTCTTTGTGTGATTTGCCTATTGGTAAAAAGGCCATTGGATGTAAGTGGGTTTTTAAGTTGAAACGAAAGCCAGATGGCAGTGTTGATCGCTATAAGGCTAGACTTGTTGCAAAGGGTTATGCTCAAGAAAAGGGCATTGATTTTGATGAGACCTTTGCTCCCACTTGTTGTATGACTACCATTCGTAGCATTTGTGCATTGGCAGCTCATAATGGTTGGAATGTACATCAGTTGGACATAAAGACTACGTTCTTGAATGGAGATTTGCATGAGGAGGTGCATGTATCGCAGCCTCGTGGTTTTGTGTGCATTCTTGCTTCTTCCTCTCCAAGCTTTGTGTGCTTTCGTGCAACCCTAATTCCAACAAATAAGATTTCAAATATTGAGGAGAAATTGCGCAAATTTATTACTTGGCACACCATTTTGGTAAACAAGCTTTGTACATACATGTGCTAGCTTGTGCACATTTTGATTAATTTGAAAAACCTTGGTTTATCAAGCATAGACTTGAACTTAAATATTTTGTAAAGTGTGATATGTTTTAAACCCTAGCCTTAATTTATGGGCACTCTATTTTGAGCATAAGAGAGTGTCGTGCAAGAAAAGCATCTTTTTGTATTTTTTGAGGCTATATCCTAAATTAGAATAAAGTAATCCGTAAATACTCATGTGTGGGGAGAGGCTACACACATTAGGGGGGATGATTGCACCCAATCTTGGAGTCGTGCTTTGTGAGCTAAGTATTATTTTTATGTTATTTGTGTTTCACTCAATTATTAAATATATTGAGCATGTGGAATTTGATGAGTTATTTGATTGAATCAATTCTTGTAAAGTTTCTTTAAACTCTATTTTCTTATAAAATATAGATCCGTGTCAGTGGTATCATAGCTTGGATCTAGGAAGATGGAGACAAGAATTGAAATCTTAAAAGCTTGATTCAAAGGTTTTTGAAGGGTTGCACTCTATTATCCAAGGGGCATAGACAAAGGATAAAGGGGGTGACAAACCACTTTGCAGAAAACCATAAAACCACCTTCTTTTTCAAAAGTGGTTTTTCCAAATTCATAGCCTCACATTGATCCAACCGTATGGATTGAAGCATATTTTGAAGGAGGTTTGGGTCCCATAATCCAATTGCTAAACCATTAATGGAGAGAAAAATCCATAATGGAGGGTGCTCATGCTTCTACAAATCAATTTGTGGAAAAAGTGCTACACGCTTTGTAGGTTGATCTTTTTTAAATTGAAGCTTAATTACTACTAATTTCCTTCTTCATAACCCTTTCTCTCCACGTTTTGCATTCTACTGACGTTAATACCTCTCTCTCTCTCTCTCTCTCTCTCTCTCAATTGTGCAACCGGCGGGTCCCAGAGAGGAGAACCGTCGTTTCTTTAGCTTTGTAAGCTTTACAAAGCAAGGCTTTAATCTTAAGCTTTAACGCTTTAACATTAAAGGTTACATAAGCTTTAAATTTTTATTTTATAAAATCTTATCTTTAAAAACCATTCAAGGACCTCAAAGAAGAAGAGTTGTTTACTAAAAGGAAAAATTCAGCATTTTAAATTTTTAGGTTGTAGGAAATTTATAGAAGATTTCAGAAAGAATCTCTTTTTCTTTTTTGAAAATTGAAAGCCTCTTGCTATAAAATTTTTGACATCAAAGAAGTATAGGCTTTCGGCAGTAAATTCTTGGAGGACGGAATCAAGGCCAACCATTGGACAATGAATTCAACAATTCTAGAGCTAAGCTTTCCATACATTCATTTATTTATTTGCATTATTAATTTACACTTTCTTTATCTATTAAATTGCAATGGCCACTTTACCCGCACCACCCACTATGCAAGAACAAATCTTAGCACTACAAGAGCAAATTGCCAGTGAGCGAGAACTTCGATGCAAATTAGAGCATCAAGTGAAGTGTTCCAAACGCAAATGTGATTCTTCCAACTCTTCTGACTCAGATAAGAAGGAAAGTGATCATGTTAGACGCACTGTTAAAGCTACCTTGCATGCTCAAAATTCTCAGAAACTCACGAATAAGCCGAAAGGCGTTCACTTTCCAAAATTATAATGGCAAAAAGGATGCATGAGTTCTTATTGCATGGATTAGGCAACTAGATGACTATTTCTCTGACGAAAAGTTCTCAGAAAATGATAAATTAAATGTGCATGTAATCACTTGATCGAAGGTGCTGCCTTATGGCGAAAAGTTCTCAAAAAAGGATAAATCAAATGTGCCTGTAATCACTTGATCGAAGGTGCTGCCTTATGGTAGAATGTGATCAAACAGGGTGAAGGGTAAACATTGACCTCCTTCAACATGGAAAGAGTTCCAAAAACTGTTAAAGAAGTATTTTCTACCATCTCAGTACAAGGCTAAAGCACGTCAACGATGGGACACTCTATGCCAGATTAAAAAAGATAATGTCCAAGCTTATATTGACAAATTTTGGGATATTTTTTACAAGTTCAAATAATTAAGAAAGTCAAGGGAAAAGAGCAATGTAGGAAATTCATTGCTGGACTTAAGTCTACCATTAGAGCAGATGTTAATATGTTTCATCCACATGACCTTGGTTCTGCTATGGACCTCGCTTTAAATTCACATCTATATCTAGAGATTTCGAGATGCATGATAAATCTTCTTTCCCTTTTAGTACTTTTGATAAATCTAGGATGCAAAAGGGTAAAGATGTGGGTAAAGGAGATGCTCGGAAGGAAACAACAAACCCTCAAATGGTCAACCAAAGAATCGAATCTTCAGATGTTACAAATGTCACAAATAAAAACACCTCACGCAAGACTATCCTGACAAAAAGACATAAGTGGCTCGACCCAACGTTATTGAAGAAGACAACAATGATTCTTTCAAGCAAGAGGGTAACTCTGATCCCGATTATTTGGATGAATGTACGTTTTCAATTCATGCTTTATTGAAAAATTTAGGGAAAAATAAAAGGAAAAATAATTTCTATATTGCATGAAGATGGTAGCTCGCATGATTTCATTTTTGAACAAGCATTGAAAGCACTTAACCTAGATGCATATCGTACTCTAGTTACAAAGTAAAAGCTGCATTTCAAGGTGCTAAAGTACAACTGCACAAAAGAGGTTAAGGATTTAGAATTAAAAATGGGTTCACTAAAAGAAAAGAGAACATTCTTAGTAGCTCCTTTGCAAGGTGTGGATGTCATCTTAGGTATGCCATGGAGACATGAGCATAATCCCCAGATTGACTATGAAACCCATACCATGTGGTTAATAAAAGGTGACCAAGAAATTTGTCTTCAATGTTAGACCAAAGGTGAGTTAGGACCATTTTTGACCCATACTCAAGCAAAAAGTGCTTTACGGAAAAAGGAGAAGACATTTTTGTTTTTTGTCAACCAACTTACTGCCCAAGATGACTCCAACTATTATTTAATGGGATCTGAATTCTTAATCAAGACAGACCAGTAAAGCATCCGTCATTTGTTAACCCAACCATTGATTTCTGATAGACATATCAAATGGGCTTCATTTATCCAAAGTTTTCAACCCATGATTCAGTATCAACCAAGCAAAGAAAATGTTGTGACAGATGCTTTAGTGTTCACAACATTTCTCTTATTTTAAGTGAACCATTGAGTCCTATGAGAGAATCCTATGATATAGACCCAAATTTTACTGAAGTTTGGACTAAGCTTAGAGACAATAATTGGAACTCTATTGTTGATTATTCATGCCATGATGGTTATCTTTTCTTCCAAAAGAGATTATGTATTACACAACCTTTCAGACAATTCATACTCGAGGAAATGCATCAATCACCATATATGGGTTATCAAGGTGTTTCAGCTACTACAATTAATCTCTAGAAAATTCTTTTGGCCTCATCTTAAACAAGATGTAGCAAAATTTGTGGCTGAATGTTCTATTGTCAGAAAATTAAAAGCTACAAAGGTAAGACCCAAGGACTTCTTACTCCTCTACCAATTTTTAATGATACTTGGGAACAGATATCTATGGACTTTATTATAGGTTTGCCTACTACATCAAGTCATAATAATGATATGATTTGGATGATAGTTTACCGTTTAAGTAAGCACGTATATTTCTTACTTTTGACTTCTCAACAAGCTGCGAATATGTTTATCAAACAAATCTTTATATATCACAGATTGCCAAAAGTCATTGTTTCTAATAGAGACTCAAGATTTTGTAGTAACTTTTGGATCACTCTATTCTCCAACTTAGGTACTAAAGTAGATTTTTCCATCCGGAAATAAATAGACAAATTGAGGTTACTAATAGTACTATCTTGGATCTACTCAAAGCCTATGTTTCCCAACAACCTAATTCATGGGATGAGTACATTCATCTTCTCTAGTTTGCTTACAATAATACTCCTCATTCAGCTACTGGTCGAGTACCTTTCGAAACTATGTATGGAAAACCTTTTCCTATTCCGGAAATTAGACTTTTCCACAAAATCAAAGCTGTTGATCAATTCACTATCAATTTTAGTAACACTTTGAATGATGTAAAACATTCTATTGCTCATGCTCAAGAAAAATATGTTAAGAAAGCAAACGGTAACCGTAAAGCGGTATCTTTTAAAATTGGAGATTATGTACTTTTGAGAATTCAAAAGCGTTGACTTAAATTCCCAGCTGTTAAGCTTGCCCCAAGATTTTATGGACCTTTTAAGGTGATTCATAAAATTAATGATGTTGCATATAAACTTAAATTACTTCTCATTGGTAGATTCATAACTCATTTCATGTTAGCCTATTAAAACCTTTCAAGAGCACTTCCCACTCATCCAGTGTATGAAGAACTGCCTCTGTTTGAAGGTGAGGAAGAAATTTTACTTTCAGACACTATCATTGATCATCAGATTACATCAACTCGAACTAGCAAATATTTAGTGACTTTCCAAAACCATCCTCATCGATGTGAAGATGCAAGATTGCCTGAGAAATATTTTTGTGCTTTCCCTGAGATCCTTCGTTCCTTTCAACAAACCGACAATTGAGGGCAATTGCAAACTCAAGCAAGAGGGAATGTCATAGGAATATATATTTAAGTCCTCTTAAAAATATTATTCTACCCTCATATAATTTGGGGACGCTTGGATTATCTTTGCATCAAGCCAAATCATGTTAATATCATGGGTGATGGCATTATAAATATTCATACATTTGGTGGATATTGACATATGTTTGGGGCCTCCAATGTTTGTTTTAGATTGATTTGTATGGAAAGGTGATTCCTAGGTTACTTATGCCTGGCAAACATGTGTGTGGTTATGGTTTGTATGCTTATGGAATATTTGATTTACCAATTTATTGTTGGTATTTTATAGGTGAAAAGGATTCCAAAGATTGAGGAGAAATTGCACAAATTTCTTACTTGGCACACCATTTTTATAAACAAGCTTCGTATATACATGTGCTAGCTTGTGCACATTTTGATTAATTTGGAAAACCTTAGTTTATCAATCCTAGACTTGAACTTTAATATTTTGTAAAGAGTGATATGCTTTAAACCCTAGCCTTAATTTATGGGCACTCTATTTTGAGCATAAGAGAGTGTCATGCAAGAAAAGCACCTTTTTGTATTTTTTGAGACTATGGCTATAATTGGAATAAAGTAATCTGTAAATACTCATGTGTGGGGAGAAGCCACACACATAAGGGGGGATGATTGCACCCAATCTTGGAGTCGTGATTTATGAGCTAAGTATTATTTTTGTGTTATTTGTGTTTCACTCAATTATTGAATATGTTGAACATGTGGAATTTGATGAGTTATATGATTTAATCAATTCTTGTAAAGATTTTTTAAACTCTATTTTCCTATAAATTTAGATCTGTGTCATCCACCCTCTCCCCCCCTCCTTACATGTCTCAATCAGCAGGGCAGGCCATGCATGATTTTAAAACCTCCAAAGAAGAAGAGGCCAACCTTAATAGCATGGAGCTCTTTGGTGTGGTGTGACAATGGAGAGAGAATCTGGGCAATGAGATATTGCACCCACAATGAAAAGTTGTTATGGCGGCTCTTCTACAAAGTTTCTACAACACATGTTTCAAAACGAGGTAACAATACCATTAACCATATATGGTGTTTTCCTCGAGGACTAGCATTAGGGTTTAACTTCAAGTTTGATCTGATTCCAAAGCTATTAGGAAAACCTAATATTTCCTAGTGTTGACTAGGAGGCCACACTTCAAAAAAGTGTGGTGTCCTAGTCAACATTGGGTTTTTCTAATAGCTAGCACACCCACAGTGAGAAGTTTTTTTGGTGGCTCTTTGACAAAGTTCCCACAACACATGTTTCGACAAGGTAGTAATACCACTAACATATATGGTGTTTTCCTGAAGGACTAGCATTAGGGTTCACTCCAAATGTGATCCGATTCCAAGCTATTAGGAAAACCTAATATTGCCTGGTGACTAGGAGGCCACACTTCAAAAAACATACGCTATTAGAGTCTCAATGTTGTGTTGTTTTTCAACCTTTTTTACACTAGGAAATATCTCATTTAGTTCAAGGTTTAGAAGCCTTGATTTTTTCGGCTTATTGCATGGTTTCCATGTTCAAAATATTAGATATCTTTGCATTGGGTTAAGAAGTTGCTAGATCCAAGTGATTAGGAGTGGAATCTAGGTGATTAGCAAGGGTTCATAGCTCCACTTTATGTGTTTTAATTTTTACACTCTTTGTTTCGAGCATTACATTACATTAGGAAAGGAAAAATACACAAAAAACCATAAAAACAAACTTTTTAGTCATTTGTTTCCCTTCACACCCATTTAATAGGGGTAGGAACATTAAAGATATCATGATCAGTCCAAAATACCAAAGGAAATCTTGAAAAACTAGGCATAAAAGATCATAGATTTTGCTATCTAAAAGTAGATATGATTGAGAACAACAAACCTGTCGTGAGTTCTTTAACAACAAATATGGTGTTAATGAACTTGCTCACATGTTACGACACACCAAGTCTTGTTCTAGGTGAAGTCGTGTTCCAATCGTGTATGACATTCACCAACCTATATCTAGGATATTATTTTCACACCTATTTTTTTGGGGTAGTGGTCCTCATTCTTCACATCCAATCTTGTCCTTGTCAATAAAAGAAAATTCAAGCTCATTAATTGCACAACTAACCCATGTAAATCCATGGTACAATCACTTGACAAAGTGTCCTCCATCCTCATTAAATCTTGTCCTTGGCAATAAAAGAGCAATCAAACTCATTAATTGCCCAACTAACCCACATAAATCCATGGTACAATTGCATGGTCTGCCTTGACAAAGTGTCCTTTGTCCTTATCAAACATGCTCTGAGACTAGACGTCAAACCCATCCAAGTTTATTATTTGGCTCGTGCAGTGGGCAAGCCTGTTTCAAACTATTGGGTTCAAGAGGGATCAAATATGTTGTTAGGAAGTCCATTGAAATCATTTTGGCTCGTGCAGTGGGCAAGCCTGTTTCAAACTATTGGGTTCAAGAGGGATCAAATATGTTGTTAGGAAGTCCATTGAAATCATTTTGGCAACTTTAAAACCATTAAAACCTGTGACTATTTTGAAGATGTGCCTTGAAATTGTTGATCAGTCAAACTCGTGCTTGTTAATCTCACCCTAACGCGTTGTGGGAAGTTACCAATCCACCAAGCTCGAGCTAGTCTCAAGAGCTCCACCGTAGCTGCTCGTCTCACCACCGTCCTCCCGCACTCGTCATCACACCAAGGCGGTTGCTCTAATCCAACGGGTGGTGCAACCTCTCTCATGAAGATCGTGTGGGATATCCGCGAAACACGATCGCAATGGTAGCCTAATCACTCAAGCAAGAGAGAGCAAGTGATTCCCAAAACCTAACTCTAAGCACACCACACATGTTAGATTAGAGTTGCAAGAGAGAGGGAGAGAGAACACTCAACTTCTATTGCACAAATGGGAGAATGAGTTAAAAACAAGAGAAATTTGATTTTATAGTTCCAAGCCATTTCCCACTAGGTTATCTAAGAGTAAGTGACCCGGGGTGCCCAAACATAGTTACAAGGCTTTTCTCTATGGTTTGGCCAACTGACCAAGATCCTCTTGTCTGTCCTTTGAAGCTCAATACTTGGGAGCATCTTTAGGGTGTTTCCCTCATCAAATGACAAGATTTACAATATAGTGCACGCGCCCATTACATAAGTGTGCGGATATAGTTGTCATAGGAATATGTTAACCAATATGCGGTTAACATACTCCCCTTCCTAAAGTTAATCGCTTCCTTGTTGTGATCGAAAAGAGGTTATCGAGGCACACTGGGAAATGTCGCACTTGGTTGGTTCTGATGTCTCCAGAAATGAGAGCGACTGGGAGAGTTAGTAAGATGGAAAGAAGTTAGTGGAGTACTGGCGATTAAGTATCCAGCTAGTCTTATGGGTTTTGACGAGTTTGCTTTCTTGTATGTGCCATGTAGTACTCTTTATTTATTTTTGGTGTTTTGTCTGTTTTTTCACCTTTGTAGTGGGACAGCCTCTTTAGAGAAGTTAGAGTACTTCAATGAGTAGACTAGCACGGAATACTTAATTACCAATAGCCAAGTGGTTGGTGGTATTATTAAGGAGGGGTTAGTAAAACAATGGTATTAGTAAGCAAGTGGCAAGGGGGGAATTTCGGAGGGACAAGGAGGCAACACGTATGGAAACTGCTTGCGCTCCGAGATGTTGTATGTCGATGGTGATGTTCATGAAAATGTAACATCTTTGTCAAGACATCGTGAGGTGATGGGTATCTTGGTTGTCCCTGTGGATATTGAGTTATTGGGTTGTAGTGTTCTCTCTTTTCCTTTTAGTGATCTATCTTCTTTTGTCATTGTAGCTCATGGGATTGGGATCCTATGTTGATAGGAGTGGTAGTCGATGGCTAGGATCCAGAGATGTTGAGCATAAGAAGAAGTTATGGGTAGGATGGATTAGGCATGAAGCATAATTATGCGGGGGTCATTAAGAAAATCCAGGTGATGGGTCATACCATTGTGCCCACCATGATCCCCCCATCTAGAGATGTACCTGGATAGTTGTCAATGATAAGGGTGCGTGTGATGTATACGCATAGGATAGAGTCCAGTGAGAATTGCAGGTTTTGTGCATCGACGAGGGCAAAAGGTGTGCCCATGGTCCTAATTACCTAGATATTTTGAATCACCTAGAGACCCTTTTTTTGTTGGGTCCTCATGTGGGTGAGGACTTACATGTGTTTATTGGTCATCACCCCTAAAGAGGGTTTTGTACTGATTAGCCCATTTGGCTAGATTTGCGAGCTTACCCTTGAGTTTATCCTTGAGTCATTGGATAAGCTCTAACATTTGTAGCACTGCCCCTCGGTTTGGTGACAAAGTCGAGGGGAGGGATGGAGCATCATGGACAAGGCTCTTTTGGTTGAAAGAGCTGGTAAATTAAGCTTTTGAATGCCCATGGGTTGGGTGTGGGTAAGTCTGTATGATTTAGTTGAGGAAGAGGGGACTTGCTTGCCCATTGGTTGCCAAACCATCTTCATCGATTGGACAGGTACTGGCTTGGTTGGGGTGGTTTGGGCGAACTGCTGAGGGTTATGCCGTGGGAGAAATGATGGAGTTGCCATCATGGAAACCTAAGGCTTCTGAGAGAAACTTGGACACCCATCGTTGCGAAGTGATGAAGGCGCATGGTTGACGAGGCTTTTTGTTGTTTAGTCGATGAGGCTTTGATCAAGGAGTAGGTTGTCGATGTTGATTGAGGATAGGCTTTTGATTGTGGCTTGGGGAGCCACATGTGTGTGTTGCCTTTATGGAAGCCTTGAGCTTGGAGCACTTGGGTAGGCACCTAGCATCATTGTCTTTGTTGTGCTTGAGGTTGCCTAACCCATGGCCGTGGGACCTTTTGTCATGGCTTCCTATGGAGTTGTTGTGGTGGATGAGCACAAGCAGCGTTCTTGGGTAGCTAAAGGCAAGTATTACCTTCATAGTAGCCTTGTGCTCGTAGAGCAGGTGGTCGGGGACTAGGCAATGTTAAAGCTTTTACTTGGGGTTGGTTTTTTTTTTGGCTTAGTTTGCTTTTTGCGCTTGGGTGTCAGAGATGGCCGCTTTGGAATCTAGAGTTCAGTGTAGCCCCCCTCTCTTAAAACCCTAAGTTCTCTCTAGATAAATGTTATGCATAAACATGCATAAATCAGGCATAAACTCATCCACCCAACCACCCCCGAGCCCAAGGGATGCACACATGAAATATAATGAAATACATCATACCTCTACCTTGATGTCCCATACCATCAAGAGGTATAACTCCAATCCAATAGCATGTAGCTATAGTGTGAAATGGTAGGTGAGTAGATATGATCCTCTACACAAGAGAGATAACATAGCCTTGGCGTCAAAGCCCCCCAAGCCTCCCTTGAGTGTGTGCCCCATGCCCCTATTATATAGAAGGGCCCTCAAGTGACTCTTGACTCTCCATTTTCCGTGTGTGACCCTTGGATGCCTGACCCTAACCTTAACCCTTAAGGTTAGTCCTAACCCATGCTCCACTAGAGCTTGTTCCCATGCTCCCATGCTCACAAGCCTAATGTGGGTTAGCCTCCTAGTATATGCACACATAATGTGTATATAACATACTTCCCCTCTCTCAAAACATTACACTCTTGCAATGAAAAGAAGGAGAACTGCGCTGAACAATCTCAACCGACTCCCAAGTCGAATCCTCTATTCCCCTATCTTTCCACCTAATTTAAACCCTAGGGATTAGTCAGCTACAAAGTTTCCTTTCCCTGAATTTAAGTACCTTATCAGGTTCATGTGGAACATAGGATAATTCTTTGACTTCAACGAGTTCTCGAGGAGTAACTGTGTTATCCTCACCTCACAGTTTCCCTTTCAATCTATTAATATGAAAGACTGGATGAACTCTAACATGTGGAGGTAGTTTAAGTTCATACGCAACCGTGCCAATCTGATGTATAAATCGAAATGGACCATAATATCTAGGAGATAAATTCGAGCATTTTCCTTTTGACAAAGTCTGAGAATCTTTAGGAACTTTAAAATAAACCAACGCTCTTTCTTGGTTCAAAAGACCAAGTTGAGCTTCCTCTATCAGCATAGAACCGTGCCCTATCCTGAGCAGTCTTGATAGAATCCCGAGCTTCGATCAGCATTTCCTGCATATCATGTAAGAAATCCCTCGATGCATCAAGCTCGATGTCCTTAAGACCGACATCAATAGGTGCCCTGGGTTGATACCCATACATAAGCATGAACGGCCTAAAACCAATAGCCGTATGTTTAAAATTGTTATAGGCAAATTCCATCATTGGAAGATATTTTTCCCAATTTGATGCTTTTTCAAAGACATATGCACGAAGCATATGCTTTTTCAGAGACATATGCACGAAGCATATCCTCTACAATCTGATTCATACGCTTTGTTTGCCCATCAAACTGCGGATGATCAGAGCAATTCATACTCAAAGTAGTTTCCTCGTTGTAAACCATTCGGAATAAAGTAGAAAAACATGGCATTATAACCAGGGATTCATTGGCACCCCGACGTACCCACATCTGCACATGGAATTATTGGTGTCCCAAGTTACCCATATCAACATAGAGAGTCATCAACGTCTCGATGAGTCACATGTGTACATCCGTAAACCATCAAGTGGACTGTATAAATCACCTAAAGTACGGAACTAGAGAAAGAAATGCCAATAAAGGAAAAATCCAAATTTCCTTAATCCGAACACAACAAGATAAACTCGTTGAGCTCTAAAGAAAGAGATTCCAACAAGTGAATATGCCGACGAGATTACCCTCATTAAAACATACAGGCTATAGATAAAAGAAGTTTCCCACACTATAACTTCTAGTGAATTTAGAAAATGAGATTGTCTTTAAATATTGAGGTCAACATGCTAAGTGATGTAAGCAAAGCAACAATCTTGAGCCCAAATTATCCCATAAGATAATATATGTGAGAGATCATTAGCGTCCCATACCACCATGATACCACCCATACATACCTTAACAATTTGAAACTCCCTAGTATGCCATCTAGGAAAATATGAATAAAATCCTGATAAAAGAAATAAGATGGCCTTATCCCAGACTTTCACATACTAAAATCTGTCTCTATATTCTTGAGACCACATTAAGGAATAACTCTTTTCGAGTATATCATTAGAAAAGAAATTAAATTATTGGCGCATTTCTAATGATAATTACCCAATAAACACAATAAAGCTGGGGTAGAAAAATAACTCACCTAGATACATAAACAACTAGGTATCCAAGTTGGAATATGTACAAGAGTACAAGCAATATACTCTAAAATTATGTGCAAAAAACGAAGGCAAATGCTACCTTCAAAGCACATGAAATTATCCCAAAAGATCAAAAGATCCTTATAAAACCATGGATAAAAGCATAGAAGCTCCTCGAATCGATGAAAACCATAGTTGATCATAAAAAATCAATGCATACCATCTAATGGACATTAATCATGCCAAAAGAAGAATTTAAAATTGGTGGCCAACTCATCAATCTGGAGTATATGAACATGGTGTCGTTCAGGCAAAACTCCAAAGTAAGCAAGTGAAACACATGTGTAGCACTCATTAAAAAACTCGTAGACACAAGTGATCTAGGCAAAACCTGATGAGTCATATAAAACTTGAAAAACATCCAATAAAATCCAATAAAACAAACAGATCAACTAACCCATGATAGAACTTGTCTTAGACTTAATAAATTAAGTATAGACCACACTTAAACAAGTACAAAATAAATTATCATGAAAAAAAGTCAAAGGTGAAACACACTTTGAACGTAGATTATAGCCATCAAAAGAAATTAAGGAACTTGTCCAAAAAGAATGGCTAAACAATGGTAAAAAATCATGAAAACATCGTTTTGGAATTAATCCAAATAGAAATATCTACTAATACGAGGTATAATCGTATTAATAATATGCGAATAACCCGCATCTATCTAATGTCAGCATGTGAAAACGTACTTCAACATTAAATAACCCTCGAAAATATTAAATTCTCGAGAAAAAAAAATTATCATGATTTTTTTTCCAAAATTTTCCTAATTTTATAGGGCCTCAAAATACGATAGTTTTGAATTCCACCAAACCTATCTTATGGCATTCCAAACCTATATTTTTTCAAAAAAAATTAGCAAGTTAATTTACCAAAATACCATTGATATTTTAAAAAATACCAATTTCTAGGATTTCTAAAAATAATTTCTAGAATATTCATAATTTTTTCCGAGAATCCCATTGTTTACAAAATTTTTGCTTCCGCCTGACAATTTTCAAATCCAATGAAAATTTATAATTTAAATGGATTTTTTAATTTTCTAGGTCAAAAAATATATTTTAAATGAATTTCAATGGTCACGGCGGGCGCCCGAATGGACACATCACATGCCAAACACAAATCCCACATTTTCCAAAAATTTAAAATAACCTTTGTCTAATTTTCCACTAATTTTCAAGATTTTTTTGAAATTTTTAATTTACCTCGAGCGCATTTAGAATACGAACGATCAAAAAATTTCAGAATCCCAACGGTTTTCCTAGAATACGGAAAGCCAACAGTTTCAGGAAAATGATAAGACAAAAAAAAATCGGAATGTGAAAGGTCAAAAGTTTTCGAAATTCGAAAGGTCAAAAGATTTTTCAGAATTTGGAAAGCCAAAAGGTTTTGGGAAAGCGAAAAGCCAAAAGTTTTCCTGGGAATGCGGAAAGCCAAAAGGTTTCAAGAAGAAATTTTTAGAGAATTTTTTTCTCAAATTTCATATTTTTTTTGGCTTTTTTCCAAGCTTTTTTGAAAAGCTTTCAAAAGCTTTTTTTTATTGGAATAAAAAAAACTCCTTTAAAAACGAATCAACAGTAGGATGATTGTGGCACCTAGAGCAGCAGTAGCAGCAGCAGCGGGAAACACGCAACTCGCAACAACATCTTGATGTTTTGACAAGGTGCGCACAACAAGTGCAAGACAAGGAGCATCAGCGTGAGTGCGTGGGATGCACTGGGAAAGAAACGATGTGCATCACCAACATCAATAGTAGAGTGGAGAAGTGCAACCGCCATTCTCAGTAGGAGACAAGTTGCTGCCATCGCCATCAGTAGAGGCGACTACAAAGATAACATTTTTGTGTGTGGTGGTGAAAACCCTAACGATAGAAAACCATAATCTATTTTTTGTGGTGTAAAGTCTTAAGCAAGGGGTTGTTCACATGGGGAGTAAAAGGAAGTGTGTTATTTACATCAGCTTAAGATGTCACAAAGGGTCTTTCTTCGACATCAATATGTGTTACAATGAAATCAACAAAGTCATCATCATCAACATGTTCTACATCAAACAACCTCGGCATCAACAAAAAAATTATCATGTTGTAAGCGGCCAAATGAGCACGTATAATATCACAATCAACCAACTCACTACCCAAGCCAATATTGTAAAGGCCAAAAATAATTTGAAATGTTGTAACACTCGACCACTTATTGAGAGTAGCTAAAGATGCACCCATGGGGACTAGAAAACAAACCACCTCCAAGTAACCTCTGAGCTAGAGAGTGTCCAAGTTACCCATATCAACATATAGAGTCATCAACGTCTCGATGAGTCACATATGTACATCCGTAAACCATAAGGTGGATTGTATAAATCACCTAAAGTACGGAACTAGAGAAAGAAATGCCAATAAAAGAAAAATCCAAATTTCCTTAATCCGAACACAACAAGATAAACTCGCTGAACTCTAAAGAAAGAGATTCCAACAAGTGAATATGCCGACGAGATTACCCTCATCAAAGCATGCAGGCTATAGATAAAAGAAGTTTATCTAGAGAATGCCCACACTATAACTTTAGTGAATTTAGAAAATAAGATTATCTTTGAATGTTGAGGTCAACATGCTAAGTGATGTAAGCAAAGGTGCCGATCCAGGCGACAGACATTGTCAGGTGGGGTGTGTTAAAAGATAATGCAAGTGTCCTAAGTGAGCTCAACGAGAATAGAAATCTCTTGTGGAACAAAAGGGTAAAAGCTCATTTGATTTTGATTTTCAGTACAAATACAAATTATGAAAGCATGGCCTATCGATCCTTTAGATTTTCAGAATCAGAAGCTAGAGGTGTCAGAAAAGTTACCACAGGGATAACTAGCTTGTGGGTGGCAGCCAAGCATTCATAGCAACGTTGCTTTTTTATCCTTCGATGTCAGCTCTTCCTATCATTGCGAAGCAAAATCTGCTAAGTGTTGGATTGTTAACCCACCAATAGGGAACGTGAGTTGGGTTTAGACCGTCGTCGTGAGACATGTCAATTTTACCCTATTAATGAGCTGTGCCGCAATAGTAATTCAACTCAGGTATGAGAGGAACAATTGATTCACATAATTGGTTATTGCACTTGGTTGAAAAGCCAGTGGTGCAAAGCTACCATGTGTAGGATTATGACTGAACGCCTCTAAGTAAGAATCCATGCTAGACATAGCACTCTCTACCTCCCTGGTTGTTACCCGACTTATAGTAGGGGTGCTTGTGCATCCTTGAGAGCATGTGTCCCTCGAGGTGGCGAAAGCGGCCACCCTGGGGGCTCTGAATGGCAATTCTAGGCGATCGGGGAGATGAATCCTTTGCAGATGACTTAAATATGTGGCGAGTATTGTAAGTGGCAGAGGAGCCTTGCTGCTATCTACGATCCACTGAGATTCAGCCCACCATCGCAATGCTTTGTCCCCTCATGCATTTAGTCGTGGGGTTTGGCATGGCTCTCCTCGTGTAAAAAAATGCAAGTCCCTTTTTGCTCCATCCCCTCCTCGTGCCACTCCTCCACACTCGCATTGTAGGGGGGCCCTTGCGTATTGAATGGCAGCCCTTGGATTTGTCTCCTCTTCGTTTAGTCGTGGGGTTTGGCATGCCCCTTATTATCGAAAAAATTGTAAGTAATTCTCGATGAGACCCATCCCCCCCTGGGCGGGTCTTCCACGCACGCATTGAATGGGGGGATTTGGATTCGTCCCCTCTTACATTTAGTCTTTGGGTTCAGTGTGCCCATTGTTGAAAAAAAATGAAAGTGTGCCCATGATCTCCCCCTCCCACACAAACACACACACACACACACACACACACACACACACACACACATTCAACGGGGGACTTTGGATGAATGAGATACGATGAAATAGCAACATTGTACCCTCTCGCACACACACACACACACACACACACACACACACACATTCAACGGGGGACTTTGGATGAATGAGATAAGATGAAATAGCAACATTGTACCCTCTCGCACAATGTGGGATTGGCTTTTCAAGTATGACATGTATACACAAGACCATGCCTTCTAAGAGTGGTGCAGTCATACCAGCGCTAATGCACCGGATCCCATCAAAACTCTGCAATTAAGTGCACTTGGGCCAGAACAGTACTGGGATGGGTGACCGCTTGGGAAGTCCTATGCACCCTTCCCTTTTTTTTCGAGTGACTTTTGACACATTTCCCCCCTTGCACCCTCTCCTTTTTATTCAAGTGACCTTGGAAACATTCCCCTCGAGACCCTAACCCCTCAACCCCCTCGGGTGCCATGCTTGATCACCTCGCCTTGCCCACGTCAGCTCTTGAGACTAGCCACCTCACCCCCGACACTCCGGTGTGATTGTCGCACACCACCCACATCAGGGTCTCGGGATCTCCTCGCTTGCCCCCCGATGACGCCCCCAGGACCCCCCCAACACTTCACACACGACCACGCCATCCCACCCTCACCAGTGTTAAATTTGCAACAATGTGATGAGCTATGGTGGATCAAATGCTAGAATCAACATCATTAACAAAGAGATTAAATGATAATTAAGATATGATTAGTGAGTAATTAAGATATGATTAGTGAGTAATTAACTGATAGCTTAATGTAGGCATGGATAATAAAAAACCAGCAAATTCTCATTAGGCGAGTGTCTCAATTTATAGGGTTTACATCCAAGCATCTAATCCCACTGATTTCTCCTTGATTCACTCCACCTCTTTTGCTTGATTCTCTCCACCTCTCCCAGAATATCTCTACACATCCTAAATCTTCTCATGCTACCATTTATTCTCTCCCAGTAGATACTTCTCACCTTTTCACAGCTTCTCAATTTATAGGGTTTACATCCAAGCATCTAATCCCACTGATTTCTCCTTGATTCACTCCACCTCTTTTGCTTGATTCTCTCCACCTCTCCCAGAATATCTCCACACATCCTAAATCTTCTCATGCTACCATTTATTCTCTCCCAGTAGATACTTCTCACCTTTTCACAGCTTCTCTCACATTTACAGATTCTCTTTTACAGTCTCTTGCTAAGGGCTTGTTCCCGCACAAACCCTATTCACTTGTATATTTCAACACCTCCCCTCAAGTGAATACTCCTAGCACACCTAGACCTTATACCAAGTTTCCATCTTACTTGATAGTCTGCGACCAGTGCCTCAAGTCCCTAAACTCATTGTCCTTGACACAGTCTCTCTCTATGTGTCCAAGGCTACTACAAGTGCCCATGACCTTGACTAAAGTGCTCACACATACATCTACCACATGGCCTACATCATCGGTGGTTTAGAGGTGGTTTTACTCTGTTGGGGCAGGTTACATTGGGTTGTGGGGTTTCACTCTCTCTCTCTCTTAGAAAAGATGATCTGACTCCACTTCCTTAGGAGCCTCCATGAAGTTTGCCGATGTCGATCCTTCTCCACTGGGTTTGCTGTAGCAGTCTCTTGCCATGTGTCTTGGCTTTCCACAGTTGTGGCAAGTGAAGGGTCCTTCCTCCTACTCTGCCTCTTCCTCGTCCTCATCCTCGTCCTCGAGAGAATCCTCCTCGGGTGAAGAATGCTTTTTCTTCTCCTGATGTTGAGTCAAGCCATTTCTTCGCTTTGCCTCTGGTCTCTTGCTCTAGTAGAGCTCCTTCTATCTTGTGTAGCTTCAATTCAGGTACATTCTTTAGTGTTATTACAATGTTTTCATATTCACCTTTGTCCACACTCTTCAGAAGCACTGCTAGTGCCTCATCATCTTCTACCTTTTTACCAATAGCTGCTAGTTGTTGCTTAATGCTTTTATATCTGTTCAAGTGTGTGATTAAAGGTTCACTTTCCTTTATATCCAATTTGTAGAATTGCATTAATAGATTTATCTTTGAATTTTTAGCTTGTGTGCCAAATAATTTATTTTCATCCCATGCGTCTTTTGCCCACTGTATCCCTGTGATGTGATGAGTGATTTCATCGTTTAAACTGAGTGCGATAAGTCCCAATGCTTTTTCATTCTTGCTCTTCCACTCATTTTTCCCTCTCACCTCTGGGCATGCATCTCTTCCCTCAACTAGCCCCCACAGATTTTTCCTCATGAGCAGATACATGGTTTTTGTCTGGGCTGCCATGCCATGTGTAAAACTGTTCCCCATTAAATTTGGGTCTCTTGTGCCGTACTCATGATGATGTGAAGGGGGTCTTACCTCTTGATCTAATTCAAGATTCAAGGGCAGTGTTTACCCTTTTACAACTCAATCTGGTTTTAGGTGATGATTACAACAGATTTATCAGCATAAAATCACGAGAAATTACATTAAACCAAGGGTAACAAATCTGTATGGAATGATTGGAGTATCAAACCATCTCTGAATTGCAATCTGAAGTTATAGGGATATGTATCGGATACCCAATGGTTAATTTGAATCCTCAATTGCACCAAAATATAGTGATTAGTATTGATTAATCACTGATTAGCAAATTAATCCTCTGTTTTGTGTGCAAAAGACAGTTGATGCAGGGAGTCGAGATCTAAGGCCTTAGAGTTCAAATGAGCTCAAATCCTTTCAAGGCCCTCAATAGCAATTAGTAGAGTTCAAATGAGCTCAAATCCTTTCAAGGCCCTCAATAGCAATTAGTCTAGTAGAGGATTAAGCCAAGAAACACAAGATTTGACCAAACATTGAATGCTTAATCTCTGTTTTACCAAAGTCACCTGCAAATTTGATGAAGAGCTTGGATCTCACTGTAGACTTGATCAAATCAAAATCTGTCTTCACCAGCTTGTAGAGCACCCTTGAAAACCCCTAGGGCCAAAAAGAATTAGAGCCATTACATCTGATGAAGTAGAAATCTCATTTTTTCCTCTGTAAAATTAGCGAAAATCGAGAGCTTGCGCCGGCGGTTTGAGGTTTTGATTGAATGGGTTGAACCCTTGGGAGTGTAGCTATGCTTGGCTAAAAGATTTTGCCCTAATGTTTCTCCTGGAGATCAAGCCCCTCCACTGGCTGGGGGTGCAGAGAATACTTGAAAAAGAGGTAAAAAAATCTAATTATCTACTAATCCTAATTAGCCAAGTGATTAGCAAGATAATGGGCACACTGGAGTGTAGCTATGCTTGGCTAAAAGCTTTTGCCCTAATGTTTTTCCTGGAGGGAGACCAGGCCCCTCTATTGGCTAGGGGTGCAGAGACTACTTGAAAAAGACGTAAAAAAATCTAATTATCTACTAATCCTAACTAGCCAAGTGATTGGCAAAAGATAATGGGCTTACTGGAGCTCATATTTTATTAGGTAAAGCGAATGATTAGAGGCATCGGGGGTGAAACACCCTTGACCTATTTTCAAACTTTAAATAAGCCGTTGGGGTTTCTCTTTTGAACCTGGTGCGGAATGGGAGCTCCAAGTGGAAAATTTCTGGTAAGTAGAACTAGCAATGTGGGATGAACCGAAAGCCAGGTTAGGGTGTCGAACTGCGTAGTGCTAACCTATATTCCACAAAGGGTGTTGATTGATTAAGACAGCAAGACGATGGTCATGGCAGTCGAAATCCGCTAAGGAGTGTGTAACAACTCACTTTCCGAATCAACTAGCCGGCCATCAAGGTGAGTGCGAGGCCCCGATGAGTAGGAGGGCGTGGGGGTCATGGCGCGGCTCCGGGCGCGAGCTGCTTGAGTGTGAAACGGCCCCCAGTGCAGATCTTGGTGGTAGTAGCAAATATTCAAATGAGAACTTTGAAGACTGAAGTGGAGAAAGGCTCCATGTGAACAGCAATTGGACATGGTTTAGTCAATCCTAAGAGATGGGGTAGTCCTGTGTCAAGTGCGCAATGCGCGCCGTGCATCATCAAAAGGGAATCAGGTTAATATTCCTAAATCGGGAGATATGGAGGTGGATGGCAACATGACTGAATCCAGAGATGTCAGTAGAAGCAGGGTCCCCGGGAAGAGTTCTCTTTTCTTCCCGCCCACCCTGAAATCGGATCATCGGAAGATAGGGTCCAGTAAACTCCATTCCCATCGGATAGATTAAAGTGGTCTCTTGCGATTGATCCTATGACGTAAAAAGCTCTCTCAATCTATCTCTCTTTCCACTCAAGGAAGGGCCCTCCTCCGTCCTCCCTACTAATCGTCTGCGGCGGCGAGACGACGACCAGCATAACTGATGGGAACGGGTAGTCAATCTCTGATCCCACAACTCATCCAGAAAACATTTTCGCACCATACTGCATCCTGTAGTGCTGCATACCCCGCGTCCAAGGAAAATATAATCATGCCAAGAGGTGGTTAACGCGGCGGCGCGAGGCGGGGTCGCCCACGTAACGAGGTGGCCGCTGCCCAAGAGGTGGTTAACGCGGCGGCGCGAGGCGGACGCTGCCCAAGAGGAAGTGTCGGCGGCCCCCCAGTGGCGGCCAATGCTCCAGCATTGGTGGCTGGCCGTCCCTCTCCCCGTTGCTGCATTCATGATGGCTCCCGTGCGTCACGTAAGTGCCGCAAACAAGAGTCGTGATTTTCAAACTTGTAATTTATAATTAAGGAACCGACCACATTTTATTTATAAATTCTTGTAAGTTTGCATGTATGCGTGGATGATCAAAACGCTCAAAATAATCAAGATGCTACTAATGATTTTTATTTCTCATAAAAATTAATCAAGGTCGCATTGGGGCACACCTTGGGGTAACCAACGCCGGGTAGTGCGTTGGGGTAACTGGGGATAATCCTCGTCTTTAGGGTAACCAACCTTAGGTCTAGGGACCGGGTTGGGGTAACTGCTCAGGAGTTTGACCCAACTCCGAGCAGGGTGGGGCTCCTTTCTAGAGCAGAACAAGTGTAAGAGTGTAAGGGCTTACCAGCGGTTGTGAGGAGCGAGGTGAGAGGACATTGGCGCCCGACTAATAAGATTCCGAGGCATCAACTACATTGTTCTCTAGATTGAATAACTCGGTGCACCGAGGGTACTTAGCTCATAAAATCTGAGGGATGAGATTGTAATCTCTCAAGTTAAATTTTAAATGTCTTTTCTGTTCTCCAAGAGTTGCATGCGAAAAAGATATGGTGATTTATTTTAAATGTTGCAATAGCATTAAGGGTTAAAGGAAAACTGTGCTAAATAACAGGAATTAGAAAATAACTTTGGCGTACCCATGCGTCCATGCCAACCTTGTGGTAGTAATTAAAAACAAGCATTACAACTTTTTACTCAAAGGAAAGCCGGTGGGGCAGGGTGGACCTGATTAGTCGTTGGGTGCTTTCCTTCTTGCATAAGATCCAACATGGTAGGAATCTATGATTGGGGATCGCTTAGCTCATCCCTACATATAGAGGGGGCCAAGGATTAGGCAAGCTATCCCAAGGAAAAATTGTAGGGTTAAACTACCGAGTGAGGTACCCCCCATCGTTACTCTGAAGGGAATCAAAGGTGGTATCAGAGCGATGTTTTACCCACCTTGTCACAAAATTTTAATGTTGTATCTCTGCAGAGGCGAGTGTTGGATGATGAGTTAGTGCTTGGCATTAGCTTCGATTGCCATGAAATCGCTCGACTTTCGTAAAGCATGGGTTGACCATTCTGCGGAGTTTTACTGCTCTCGAGGTTCTTCCAATCGGTGGTACAATAGCCTCCACTACCGCAAATACATCTTTCTAAACGACATTCGCCACAATCTAGACCCGAACCTATGTTTCCTCCAAATATTAGAGAAACTTAGGGTTGTGCACCATTTCGTGTTTTATGGTGCATTAATCCTTGATGAAAATATGATAGTAGAAGGGCAGCAAGTGTACGTGTCTGTATACTACTATAATCGCATCCTAGAATTCATCCCAAAGAATAGGATTTTTTGCCCAGGTCGTTTCCATCCCGGATTTTTGAGTATCTCTAATCCCGAGAAGATCTATAGCGTAAATGTGTACAAAACTCCCCCTCGCTTTGTGAAGGATTTGTCCTCCTTCCCGAAGCAAATCTGATCAAAGTTGTAATTTCTTCTTTTTGAGAATCTTGCAGTCTTTTTCTAGTGTTGTGACGAAATCTTTTCTTAAGGTTAGCTA
Organism: Cibotium barometz; assembly: GCF_041138505.1. Classification (NCBI taxonomy): domain Eukaryota; kingdom Viridiplantae; phylum Streptophyta; class Polypodiopsida; order Cyatheales; family Cibotiaceae; genus Cibotium; species Cibotium barometz. The sequence continues at coordinate 16,831,537 of NC_141093.1, forward strand.
ACTTACGCGTATCTTTCCCAGGATGGGGATGATGAGAGGAGAATCCTTCTCAAACAAATGAAGCCATCTTCTTTCTCTGGTGAGGGAAATGAAGTGGCGAAAGACGTTGAAGCTTGGATGGAATCTTTGGACTACTACTTCTTACTTGTTATGGGACCACAACCGGAAAACCAATCAATGCTAGTTAGTTATTACAAGTTAAGTGGCAAAGCAAAGATTTGGTAGAAGGAGTGGTGCCATGAGCAAGAGATTGACGAAGCCTCAGTAACCTAGGAGATTGTCAAGGAGGCAGTCAAAGAAAACCACGAAACCCTGAAGATGAATGAGTTCTATAGGCTCACCCAAAGGAACCTCTCAATGGATTCTTCACAGACATACCTTCATAAAGCCACAAACATACGCTCATAAGCATACTTTCCTTAGGCCACAGACATACCTTCATAAAGCCACAAACATATGCTCATAAGCGTATGGATGTACCCAAAAAAAATCCCGAAAAAAATATCAAAATTTTCAAATCTTTAATGGTGCATATAGTCTACCTCCCCAACCCACTAAAGTCATTTTTTACACGCACGAAACACCTCAAAAGACCATTTTTTACCTTAAGTGTGCATTCACACGCGAGGCAAAAGAGAGCCAAAACTCCTATTTCGGGTCCACGCACACCGTTGAAGCCTTTCTAAGCTTCCCCGCACACCATGGACACCTTTTGGTCATGGTTGCGTGCCCCAAGAACCCCCATTCCATTGGGTGCCATGACCACCATAGCACATTCACATGTGATCGCCATGCCAAACATGTTTGGCCGTGAGGGCGAAACAATTTATGAAGAGTCCTAATCTAGTGGGGCCCCTCCATACATGCATCCCGACGTGAATAGACACCCTGAGCACACCCACGGATCTCCCCCTCTAATAACAGCGAATCTATTCCCACCCCCACCCACATACCACCTCAAGCCACAACTCGACATTCCGAGCTTAGCACAAGCTTTAGGAAGGGGAGGGTCCCAACAGTTGCACCCATAAACCGTACATACACAACCCATGTGGGCAAAAAATTTCAAACTTCTGCCAAAATTCCACGGAGTTGGAGACCCCATATTCCACATAGAGGTCTTAAACCAAATTTGTAAAGCATTTCAAATTTTTGATGATGCAACCAAAGTCCATCTCCTTGGGCTCAGCCTTGAAGGTAAGGCAGTACAATGGTTCTCCTTGGACACTCAGCACAAAGGCACTTTCAATGCAATGAGAAAGGCCTTCATTCTTGGCTTTTCACCCTACGGGCCCAAATAGAGCCCCGTGATCCAACTCTTCCAATTGGAACAAAAACCAGAGGAAACCTCGACTACATCGCACACATCAAGTACCTTGATTCACGTTGTGAAGAGAGGGAAAAGTTGAGTGACAAGCACTTAATGGATCGTTTCCTCTTGGGATTGCACAATCTAAGACTTCACTACTGCATGTTGGTTAAGGACCCTCCACCTTTGATTAGGCCTACAAATGGGCGATCTCTTTCTATGATAACATGCGAGAAAGCTATTCCATGCCACCGCACCAATGACAATCCCAAGCTCATTTGTAACATTACCTTCCTTTCCTCCCGGGCACCAAGCCTTAGTGGTGGCACCACCCCCAACTAACTACTCACACATAGCGCCACTGCAACCTTCTCTAGTGCCTATCTTTCCAGTCCAACCGTTGCCTATCCAGGCAAACCCCATTGATCATGGAAAGATTTAAACCAGGTCTATTGTTAAACCCTTGGAGCCCATCCGCTCCACCATCCTTGAGGCACCCATAGCATATCACCTCCCTTTGCATGTGCCTCACATGGACCCTAAACCAATTGTGCACAGCATTGGTGCACCCACAGAGGGAAACCACCTCTTCAGTGTTTCCTCTGCCAGGGACCCCATAGAGTGGTTAAATGCCCTCAAAAGCAATGCATGCTAGTGACACCATAACATCATGGGGGGGTGGCTGTGGAATCGACCATTACTTCAAGGATTTCCCTTTGCAACCAGTTTTTCACTCCACAATCAAAGGCATGCCATCCCTCAATGTGTTGAGAATTAAACATGTATCGATTGTCCCCTTGAATGTCATCACACGGTTGCAAGCCAAGCTAAAGAAGGCAACATCCCAAAAGAAACAACACTCTAAGCAGATTGGCCAAAGGTGACGATCAAGTGAGCATTTGCACTGGCTCAACAAAGACCACATCCTCCTCCTCCTGAAGTGATGATCATGCCGAAATGCCACTCCCCCATGCAGCTCCCCAAAAACTCACCAAACGGCAAAAATGGTTGGCCACATATGCTAGTGCCATCATTGAGAAGCAGCATCTTTAGGAGGCCCAAGCACTAGTAGAGCACTACCATGCTCAACTTGAACCACCACCCATTTTTTCACCTTTGACCCAATATCTGAGTGCGCGTTGTCCCCCATACCTACTCAATGTCCAAGTCAAAAACCTAAACTTCCGCACCAGGTAAGGCAGGAGTCCAACTTATGTTCAAGGCCAAGGAAGATCCATTCACTAACATGACGTTGACAAACAAAAATCTTGCCCCACCTATGCCTCCTAACCCTCGAGTGCCTATTCCACAAGCGGTAATTCTAGAACCTAGTTGGACTTGGTTAGAGGCCTCCCTCACCTAAAAAAAGATCCTTAGTCTTTTGTAAAGAAATCTATGAACTATACCATGCCAGTATTATACTAAAATAATGATATTTTTTATTATCCCTTAAAAATCCTCTACTTTTGGAGAGAGTGGAGCCTCTCTCTCTCTTCAACCATCCTTGGAGCTTTCCTTTCAACACACAAACCAATTGATTGGTTGGGGGCTTCTTCTATGATAGAGAAACAAAAAAAACGAGAGGTAAATTATAATTTTATGGTTTTTCTCTACTATTCTCAATGTTTCTCACTTCTCAACCCCTCTTAATCTTGAGAAGTTTTTAATTAAGTGGTTATAATGCAAATCAAGCTTTTCTTAAGAGTTGTAATGAATAATTAAGAAAAGTTTATATTTATGCTTAATTTAGGATGCTTTTATGTTTATCTCTCTCTCCCCCAAAGAATGGTCATTCCTATGACCAATTCTCTATTCAATTGATGCTTCTCATGGAGAAATTCTCAATTCACAAATCAAACTCTAGGCTTGTGAAGCTAGAGGTTAAGAAAATGGTTTTTTATACTTATATGCTAGTAAATTATGGTAATTTTATGAGTTAAATCCATAAATTGGATTTAAGGCTAAAAGATAGTTATACTATCATAATTACATTACTAAGTCTTATTCTTTTCAAAAATATTAAAAATTGTCAGTAATAGTAGCGGAGCTATGGCAAAATTTTTAAGAAATTGACACATAATTCATTCTTATGCATAACGTGAAAAGAGGACTTTCTACCATATTCTAGGATTGAATATCCTAGGCTGAAAGAATGATTTTCATCACATTCAAGGGAAAATTAAATTTTAAGATTTATGTATAATTAAATAATTAAGAAAAGAGAAAATAATGGTAATTTTATTTAAATGATAAAAGAGGAATTCCCATGACATTTGGAATTCAATCACTTAAATAGGAATAGTGGGATTCCTAGCATATTGGAATTAATAGATATTTTATTTAAATTCAAAGATAAATTTTAGATAAATTTATTTTATGCATGAGAAATATTTAAATGATAAAAGATGAATTCCCATGACATTTGAAATTCAATCATTTAAATAAGAAAGGTGGAATTCTTAGCATATTGGAATTAATGGGTATTTTATTTAAATTCAAAGATGAATTTTAGATAAATTTATTTTATGTATGAGAAATATTTAAATGATAAAAGAGAAATTCCCATGACATTTGGAATTCAATCATTTAATTTCACGAGCCACAATTTTAACTCGATTTGTTAATGGGTAGAGATAGTCAGTGGGTCCGAATAGATATGAAAACAAGATTAAAAGCAGTGGGTTTAAACTAGCATTGTTAACCACATATTGCAATGTTAACGTATTCCTACGACAACTATGTCCACACACTTATGTAATGGGTGCCCGCATTATATTTTAAATCCTGCCATTTGATGAGGGAAACACCCTAAAGATTATCCCCAGTATTGAGCTTCGAAGGACAAACAAGAGGATCTTGGTCAATTGGCCAAACCATAGAGAAAAGACTTGTAACTATGTTTTGGGCACCCCGGGTCACTTACTCCCAGGCGCAGCCTAGTGGGAAAAGACTTGGAACTATAAAAGCTAATTTCTCTTATTTGTAACTCATTCTCGCATTTGTGCAATAGAAGTGGAGTGTTCTCTCTCCCTCTCTCCCTCTTTCTTGCAACTCTAATCTAGCATGTGTGGTGTGCTTAAGGTTAGGATTTAGGAGTGATTAGTACTAATCACTTATTCTCTCTTGCTTCCCTCTTGCTTCTTCTCTCCCTCTTGCTTGAGTGATTAAGCTACCATCTCGATCATCTTCTATAGAGATCCTACACGATCTTCGCAAGAGAGGTTGCACCACCCGTTGGATTAGAGTAACTGCCTCAATGTGACCAACGAGTGCGGGAGGATGGCGAGATGACGAGCAACTACGGTGGAGCTCTTGAGCCTAGCTTCTTGAGCTCGGGGAATCGGCAACTTCCCATGACATGTTAAGGGGATCTTAACATATTTGGCAAAGTTGTCGGGGGAGCGCCAATCCACTACTTGTCAAAGCCTTCTTTGATTCGAATTCGATGAAGTCTCCATAGCCTAGTGCCAAGTAAGTAGCTATGGCATTCGGTTTTTGGTTGTTGGATTTGTTGTGTTTATTTTTTTGTTGTTTTTGCTTTGATTTTGTGCATAGCTTGTGGTTGTTGGGAGTAGGATAAGCAAGTGTTTAGGTTTAAAAAACTAGAGATTTAGGCGATTAGAGAGCTCAAAGAAGAGGGTTTTTGCTTAAGCATAGAGTGTTTTTTGCTATTTCTTTACTTTCAAACATGTTTTGTGTTAGATTAGTGTACATAAGTAGCTTAGGAATGTTCGATAGAACCCTAATCCATCAAAAAACCCAAAAAATCATAAACAATCTCTTAATTTTCACTAATTAGCACTAATCTCTTAATTTTCACTAATTAGCACTAATCCACTAGTTAGTATGATTAGTGAATTTAAAGAGAGCAAAAAATCAAAAAATTATGCCAATTACTCGTAACAATTAGAGTAATTAGAGTGGAATTAGTGTTCTAAATACTTGCCTTGACCTAATTTCATACCTAGTCCACCCCCATTAGTTCACAATTAGTGAGAATTAGGTCTCATTTGCCTAATTTTTTCTTTTTTGAGTGGGTTAATTAGAGACCTAATTAGAGAGAATAATTAGGAGTGATCACATCATTGGGTTAGCCTAAACATTGCTAATCCACCTAACAAATCTTCATCCCTAAACTCATCACCATTAGGGAGTAATTAGAGAGCAAAGAAGAGGGTTAAAAGGTGATTAACAATGGGATTAAGAAGAATTAATCTTTAGTTAAGTTAGAGTGTCTCTAAACTGCTTGAAAACCACTAATTTCAAGTTTATCTCTAACTTTATCCCACTGCTAATCCACCTAACAAATCTTCATCCCTAAACTCATCACCATTAGGGAGTAATTAGAGAGCAAAGAAGAGGGTTAAAAGGTGATTAATAGTGGGATCAAGAAGGATTAATCTTTAGTTAAGTTAGAGTGTCTCTAAATTGAAAACCACTAATTTCAAGTTTATCTCTAACTTTAGCCTTTTCCAACCTACCTTGCATTAATGAGGGGATCTTAGTTATCCCCCACTCAACAACCACTTTCTCCCTAAATTCAAATTTAAGCAGCGTACGAACGTATCGTCCCCAAAAAAAACTTTTTTCCAAACCTTTTTTTTTTGGCCATGGCCGTACCTTCCTTAGGGCATAGACATACCTTCATAAAGCCAGGGACATACCGTCCCAAAAATAAGCTTTTTTAAAAAATAAAAATTACCATAATCGTACCTTCCTAAGGCCATCGGGGTACCTTCAAAAAGTCATGAACATACACTCACAAGCGTATTGATGTACCATCCCCAAAAAAAAATTTAAAAGTAAAAAAAATACCACGATCATACCTTCCTAAGGCCACGGACGTACCTTCATATAAAGCCACAGACGTACCTTCATATAAAGCCACAGACGTACGCTCATAACCGTATGAACGTACCGTCCCCCAAAAAAAATCTTTTTTCAAAAAACAATTTGCCACGACTGTATCTTCCTAAGGCCACATACGTACCTTCATAAAGCCATGGATGTACGCTCATAAGCGTACATCCACGGCTGTATCTTCCTAAGGCCACATACGTACCTTCATAAAGCCATGGATGTATGCTCATAAGCATACGGACATACCATCCCCCCAAAAAAAATTCTTTTCGAAATTTTTTTTAACCATAGTCGTACCTTCCTAAGGCCATGGACGTACGTTCATAAAGCCATGGACGTACGCGCACATAAGCATACACGGGGACATCATCCCCAAAAAAAACTTTTTTTTGAATTTTTTTTGCCATAATCGTACTTTCCTAAGCTGATTTAATCCTCTGTAATCGATGCACAGTCAAAGTGTTCCATCCTTCTTCTTTTGGAATAAACCTAGAGCACCCCCAATACAAGCCCCCAGTACAAGCCAACGAGTGCAACAACATCTTGATGTTTTGACAAGGTGCGCACAACAAGTGCAAGCCAAGGAGCATCAGTGTGAGTGCGTGGGAGGCACAGGGAAAGAAACGATGCGCATCACCAGCATCAATAGTAGAGTGGAGAGAAGTGTAGCTGCCATCCTTAGTAGGAGACAAGTTGCCGCCATCGCCATCAGCAGAGGCGACTACAAAGATAACATTTTTTGTGTGTGGTGGTGAAAACCCTAATGATAGAAAACCATAATCTATTTTTTATGGTGTTAAGTCTTAAGCAAGGGGTTGTTCACATGGGGAGTAAAAGGAAGTGTGTTATTTACATCAGCTTACGATGTCACAAAGGGTCTTTCTTCGACATCAATATGTGTTACAATGAAATCAACAAAGTCATCATCATCATGTTCTACATCAAACAACCTCGGCAGCATCAACAAAGTCATCATCATCATGTTCTACATCAAACAACCTTGGCAGCATCAAACAACCTCGGCAGCATCAACAAAAAAATTATCATGTTGTAAGTGGCCAAATGAGTTAGTATAATATCACAATCAACCAACTCACTACCCAAGCCAATATTGTAAAGGCCAAAAATCATTTGAAATGTTGTAACACTCGACCACCTGAGAGTAGCTAATAAAGATGCACCCAGGGGGACTGGAAAACAAACCACCTCCAAGTAACCTCTGAGCTAGAGAGTGTCCAAGCAAAACAAGAATCTCTGAGTCACCCAACCAAGTTAGAATTAAGAAGGGGGAATGAAATTTGTAAACCTCACATCCAACCACCTTGAGTAGCCCAAAGATTTGCCACCAAGGGGGGGGGTGTTAAGATATGTGGTGCCAAAGAGCACAAGGAAGAGGTAGGGAAGTCACATGAACAAGAGAAGAAGTATGCACATTAGAAAAAAGAATTGACTAAGGGTCTAATATGCAAGGTTGATTTGTATGGTCACCTGTGTAAAAGGTAAAGTCAATGGTCAAAAGGTGAAACATGGAAAGCACAAGGTTGCACATGTAGTGTGAGCATTAATGAACACATGGTTGGCACTAGGGTGCACAAAAAGCATGGATTAAAGTCCTTCCCAAGACTATAAATATGGGTGTATGAAATTTGATTATTGCAATGAGATTATGGAGTTTGTGCCTTAATCATTGTGTCATTGATTAATCCTTATCTTAATCTCATATTAGCATTTTCTTAGTTTTCATTTATGGACTTAATAACTTGCTACTATGAGCTACCTAGACTCATGTATTCTAACACACTAGGCAATTGAATTTTTGGCATTGGCAGTGTAAAGAGATGGTTTGCCTAGGGAGACCCATGTTTCCCATGGCAAAAGATTGTGGCTAGTTGTGGGAGACAGCAAGACACGTTTTCTTTCTATATTTATACCAAAGGGAATTCTAGCCATATCCGTAGGGTGGTCGTTTTGTGTTGGGGAGCTACACTTACACTCAGAGAGTTAAGCGAGGCAATGGCCTTGTAGGGTTCATGAAGGGACTGGTTGTGAGGTTGAAGGTCATGTCACAGACTTTTACCTTGAGGTCATGCACTAGGGGTCGTGCAGATTTCCTATCTGCAAGCTTTATCACCAATGTCGTTTCCCAGCATGTTCTTGTGAGGATGCTTATGCCAGCACCTCCATCCATGATGCCTTTGACCACATGTCTGTTATAGGAAATGGGTAGGGCTGCATTTGTGTCATCACCTTCAAAGTAGTGGCCCAACGCATTTACTTAAATTGTTGGTGCACCTTTGGCTTGTGGTGATGGAGTAGTTCGTTTGAGGAATCTAAGTTAGCTCCCTCCTCCAAACAAGCCGGTAGTTTTTGTTCCATCCAATCCTAAGGTCATTCCATAAATTTAGATTACCTTTTAACAAGGTTCCAATGACGAATTTGGATTTGGGAAGAAAGGAAAGCTGAGAGGCTGGCCAGATTACGTTAATGAGGAGCTTCTGCAAGTGCGGGGCCTTTATCATAAGGTGGACCAACAATGGTATATGGAAGTTCAATGTGGTCCTTATTTAATGGGGGTGGAGGTTGAGATTTGGGTGCCATAGGAGGGTTAAATACCTCAGCAAATTTTGTGTGGGCATCTCATGAGTCTTTGTGCGATAGGTTCAGTTTGGCTGAATTTGGACAAGATTTGGACCTAGTTTGGCTCCCTTTTGATTTGGTTTGATCCAAGAGAGAGAAGGGATAAAAATATCACAATTTTTTTGAGTTAAAAACTCCACCACATGTGTGAAATAGGCGCCTCCTTGAAGTCCCCCCTTCTCCTTACCAAGGTGTAAAAAATGTATCATTATACCAAAATATCTCATTTTTTTAGTAATATCTCATAGTTTTTAACTAATAAACCTTGTACTCAGTCAACTCTTCATCTTATGTGGGCATTTACTCATTTTTGGGTATTTTCTTTAATTCGTTGGAATTATCTCCTCCCCACACTTGGATTGATCCTATTGGCCCATAGGAACCTTAATTGGACCATAATCTATTTTTTTTGAAAATCTAGACCCTTAGGCTAAGGTCCTTTATACACATTTTCAATTAATTCCAATTGCACATTGGAAAGTTCTTTTTGAATTTCTGTTTCAGGGGAAACCATTTTAGACACTAGGAGGATTTTTATATCCAAAAATATCTCAATTTTGGATTATCTCTCTAGACATTTTCTCTCTCCAAGCCAAAATCGGATAAAATAGGATCTTTCTTTTATTTCAGAGAGGGGAATAATTACAAGATCAGAAGGGGAGGTTCTTACTCCTTTACACCTCAAAAGCTGGAGGGAGGAATCTTACACCTTCCTGCGTTGCTCTTGCGTCAGAAGGCTTCTAAAATGCCTTTGCTTGTTGAAATTATATATGGGGCTAGTCTGGGAGATCTGGTGGCTAAGGTTGGGGATAAACAGCTCTTCTTCACCAAATTACATATGAAATCTTCACTCTGTTTTGTTCCTTTTGACAGCCTATCTTTTCATAGAACTGGTTCTCTATAGAATCTGCAGGAGATCTTCACACTGAAGGAACCTTGTATGCAAGTTAGGAGAGCCTTTGTGGTGCATGGGACACACTGGCTCACACCAGTGGATTGGGTTCATTTCCCAAGAAGGCCATACTTGCAAAGACAGTGCTAATCAACAAACTTTTTGAGTTTCTGCACTCAAAATTGTAAAGCTTGTACACTTTTGTATCAACATTCTCTTTGCATAATACTGATTGCTCAGATCGATAATAGAATAACATACTATACATCTTCTTGATGGCAATGTGCTAAAATGCTGTAAACCAAGGTATGTGCTTGTAAACAGTGTTTTCTCAACACTTTTCTTGCTTTTTTTACTTCTAATATATCAAGATTTATAATGATCTGTGTAGATTTATACTACTCCAACAGATTTGTAATCTTTGTCTATATTCTTTGCAAGAAAGTACCAAGATTAGAAAGATTTGATCAAGAATCACTTATTATTCTGTTCTGTATCAAGATTTGATTTCAGCACAAATAACTTTGCATAATCTGTAAACTGCTATGTTCTGTACTGTAGATCTGCACAGTAAATCGTATTTTGTATACTTCTTGAAACTTAATACTTTGCACAATAATCTAAATTCTTTACACAATAATTTGAATACTCTGCTCAGCAATATGGATATTATACACAGTAATTTGAAAACTTTGCACAACAACCTTGATTTTATGCACTGTAACTTGCTTCTTGCAATGTTTTCTCCCAAGAACTCAAGATTTGGGAATCTAGGGTTATGTCTAAAAATTGGATTATGTCTAATCCAATTTTTTGGATTGCTTGCATGAATAGGTTTGCTTATAGGTTGCTCCCTCTCATTAGCTTCTTCTTCATCTGCCTTTTGAGAGAGAGAAGCACCACAAGGGCCATTCTCTTCTTGCCTTTATCTAGGCATAGAGAGCTCTTTCTTTACCCACATAGCCATGGAGCATTCCGGTGTGACAATGGATAACTTAGCACTAGAGATTATTTCACTAAATTGAAAACCTTACTCGATCTAGACTAATTATTGGAAACGACAATCTAAACAATTATAGTGTATCAAACCACACCTCCTCAAACCTAATCTTTGGTCTCAGTAAACAACCAACAAAGTGCTTTCCTATTAAAGAGACAAGACTCCTTTAGATCTACCTGGAGAAGGAGCTCTGAGAAAAAAATGAGCTAATTAAATGTAGACGTGAGCAAACGAGTTCTTAATGGGAGTTGCCATGGTCCTCCGAGCCCTAGACTCACCAATTGCCTCAAACCACACCTCCTCAAACCTAATCTTTGGTCTCAGTAAACAACCAACAAAGTGCTTTCCTATTAAAGAGACAAGACTCCTTTAGATCTACCTGGAGAAGGAGCTCTGAGAAAAAAATGAGCTAATTAAATGTAGACGTGAGCAAAGGAGTTCTTAATGGGAGTTGCCATGGTCCTCCGAGCCCTAGACTCACCAATTGCCTCAATAAATAGTGCCATAAGTGTTGTGAAGAGGGCATTAAATCGCCCTATCTTTTCGCAAAGCTCCAGTGAAGAAGTGGGAGCAATACACAGAACCTCAAGGTTCGCTCCCTCAGGTAGTCCATGTCGAATGCCACAATGTTTCAAACACTTAGTATCTATATTGAGCTGGGTTTATCCCAAACAAGAAATACAACAACAACAATCATAATATTCAAGACATATCTCCTTTGTTGTGCCATTAGAGATAAGAATTCCATAAAATACCCATCAACAAGCACATAAAGTGTACACATGAGTCCCACCTTCTACAAGAGTCACCACTTCCATATTTAAGCATTAAAGCTTACCAATTACAAGTAGAGCCGATGACAGCGGAAGTCTTCGCGATGGAAACCAAGTTCTAATTCCTCACTTTTTTGGACAAGGAACATGGAACACATGGAAAGGTAAAGAGCCAATTGCTATTAAGACTACCTCAAACCCAAGGGATCCACAAGAATAATCACAGAATGTGCCCTTAGACACAATAAGCGTAGAGCCTCAAAGTGAGGCATGCTTTGCCATTGGAAATCTCAAAGTGTCGACCTGTCAAGTGAAGGTGCTCTCTCTTTCTTTAAAATGGGATGGAAGTAAAATGAGCAACGACATGGCCATAACCTACAGAGTCTAAGTGGGCTTCAAGGAGTCATCATAGCCATTGTGCTTCATGGAGTCGCCATAGCCAGTGTCGACCTTTCAAGTGAAGGTACTCTCTCTTTCTTTGAAATGGGATAGAAGTAAAATGAGCAATGACATGGCCATAACCTACAAAGTCTAAATGAGCTTCAAGGAGTCGTCATATCCATTGTGCTTCAAGGAGTCGCCATAGCCATTGGGCTATTGAGAGAGAGAGAGAGAGAGAGAGAGAGAGAGAGAGAGAGAGAGAGAGAGAGATGTATGGACCTTGACTGGTTTTTTGTTGCATCCAAGAGGTGCTACAATCCTTGTGTCCGCCCATGAGCTGCCCATGTAGGAGTTCAAATCATCTCCTTGGCACACAATACTCTAGATTCTTGCAATGTTTAGCATTTCTCCACATTCTACTAAATCAAGCAACCACACATCAGGAAGTTTGTTGACATAGTCTCTGGTGTGGAAGAGTGACTGGGTGTGTGTGTGTGTGTGTGAGAGAGAGAGAGAGAGAGAGAGAGAGAGAGAGAGAGTGGCTGGTCTATGAGAAAGATGGCCAGCTAAAAAGTTGGACCTGGGCAAGGAAAGCATTCATGAATGAGCTTGGATTTTGAGAGGAGGCAACATGTACCTGCATACACACACACACACAAATTCAAGAGTGACTGGGTGAGAGAGAGTGAGAGGGTGGAAGAGTGACTACGTGAGAGAGAGAGGGGGGAGCAAGGGGGAGAGTGCCGAGCTATAAAAGAGAGAGAGAAAGAAAGACTATATTAACGTCTTCAGAAAACCAAAATGTCCTATGAGACAACACCTGTGTACAATCATCATGTCTTGTGGACATCACAAAAGAACTAAAAAGTAGTACAAATATGTATACAAAATCAGAAATCCTAAGAAGATGGGCAGATATGGGATATGGATCTATATCTAGGCTCCATGTAGCACTATATCTCATTAGCTAGTATGCCAAGGGTCGCAGTCCATGTCTCTCTGATGTAGAGCTATAACAAATCATATCTCATGATGCGGTTCCTCTCCACTCAGGAAAGGCGGAAGTATGGACAATCATCATCATACTGAAAAGGAGGAAGTCTAGCCATATCAAGCCCGTGCTGTGAGAACCAATGAAGAACCTCTGCATACCATGATCTCTGTCTACCTAAGGTTGCAATCCTCTCGGATGACTCCAGGGCCCGTTTGGGAAGTCGATCTGGATCCATGGCTTTGACTCTCTGAATGAAAGCCATTGTTTCGTATAGAGCCTCCACCAACATCGGAGATGCAACAAACTCTGCCCTAACAATATCGTGTGGAACTGATGATTTGCTACGAATCATCCCCATGATAACATGAGTATCTGTGGGAGCTCTATCTGTCGCTAGTCACCCACTGAGAGACTCGGAACCCATACAGGAGAGGCGTACATCATAGTTGGCATAACCATGGTATCAAATACCCACCCCTTCGTGTAGGGCTCCTGAACATGTGCCTAATGACATTGCCTCTCAAGTAGCGCTAATGTTGCATATCCTCTAGTCAATCTATCATGTGCTGCTTGCCTCATGGGAGAAGTGACCAAATATACATATGAGAGAGAGAGAGAGAGAGAGAGAGAGAGAGAGAGAGAGAGAGAGAGAGGGACTCGTCTATAAGAAAGAAGGCCAGCTAAAAAGTGGGGCCTATAAGGATGGCAAGGAAGGGCATTCACGCATAAGCTCTGCAGCAAAAATTGAGGGGAGGCAACATGTACCTGTGCACACACAAGCCCAGGGCAGAGAAGAGAGTGTGTGTCGGGCTGATTTGAGAGAGAGAGAGAGAGAGAGAGAGAGAGAGAGAGAGAGAGAGAGAGAGAGCTCGCCAAGAACCCAACTCTTCAGATGTGTCTCCCAAGGGTGAGAGCAAAATCATTGGAGCTTTCTCCACCCCCCCTCTTGAAGCAGCTCATTAAGACAGATCAGATGCATGGGTTGGTAGATCAAGTGCATAGAGAAAGCGAGGGAGAGTGATGAAGGCATGCCCCAAGTTGCTGCACTATTATAGTTCTGACGCCTTGATGTTGCACGCCCCAGGCAACAACTCGGCTATAGGGAGAGCAAGGGCTGACAGTCTACGAGAAGTCTTTGAGTGGTTCTCGCTCTTCTATCGCCGTATAGTAATGACATCACAAAAGAGACAATCACTCAAGCTAAGCAACTAAAGTAAAGTGCAATCACACTTGCCACAACTACTTCAAAGTTAGTAAGGATTCATGCATACAATAAACTCAAAGTAAGCAAGCCAAATCAATGTAATGGGCAAGCAAATCTACTAATTCCTACTCAAATAATCACTAAGGTAGTTACTCAAGCCCACACATAATTCCTACTCAAATAATCACTAATTAAGTTAGTTTCTCAAGCCCACACATGATTCAAAGCTCAAACAAGCATAAGGAGAAGAGAGCATAAGGTTTCATTGATTCATGCATGCACATAAGCCCCCCACACACATAAATCAAGAAGCTTAAGCTAATTCAACAATGCTTTAATTAACAAAGAGATTTAAGAAAAGAGAGAACGATAGACTTCTTCATTGCAAGTGTAGCATCAAGCATAGAGCTTACTAATAAAACATAATGCTATCCCATGATGCCACGTTGGCCAAAATTAGCTTACTTGCATGCCACGCTGGCCCGCTACCCTGATTCGCCACCACGTCATCCTTTTGGGTCGAGTTTACAAATTTTTGGCCTAGTTTACTTTTTTGGAGATGGACGGCCCAGATTGCTTCAATCTTGCAACCCCCATTTGCCGACCGTCGATCCCATGGCTTAGCTTCCCCTCAGCGGCGGCAGGCCGTGCCCCTCACTAAGGGAGTCTACACACCGGGCGCCAATTTAAGTGCGTGTGCTGAGGTGGCTGCCAGGTGCCACCCTCCGCAAAAGGAAAGGAGGGCTCGCAAAAAGTATGGACCCCCCAAGCTACATTTGAACGCCAAAGTATTGAACCAAGCAGAGATACAGACGGCTGAAGCAGAGAAGTCCGAAGCAGAGATACAGACGGCTGAAGCAGAGATGCAGACGGCTGAAGCAGAGAAGTCTGAAGCGATGCAGAAGGTTGAAGCGGAGCTGCAGAAGGTTGAAGCAGAGAAGGCCAGGGAGGCCAGGGAGAAGGTGCAGAAGGCTGAAGCAGAGATGCAGACGCGTCTAGTAAATGACATAACAGATATGGCAAAGTTGCAGGGTATAAGTCTTGGTCTCAGAGACCGTCGGTGGTTGAATAGGCTTGATAAGGAGGGGCTCGTTACACTGGCTCAAGATTTCCAGCGAGCAGCAAACGATGGTCAAGGTAAAGAATTCTGGGAGAACAAGGCTAAGGCTGATGTAGATTCAGCATTAGCAGCCCTAGCCGCAGCTTTCACAGCACCGTTTGTGGACCCAGATCATTCTTTACGTATGCTTCTGGCAAAACTAGATGAGCGGCAAGGTACTGCTTCAACGTCAACTACACCTTGTGCTTCATTGATACAATCCAGCGGCACTGGCAAGTCCAGAAGCCTCGTGGAATTGAGCAGCTTGGGTGTATTTGTGTGTTATTGCAGTCTTCAATCCAAATCAGGGTTTCCTTTGCGAACTAGTCCACTAGCTGATGCCCTGATAAGAGAAGAGCAAGAGGAAGCCTATTATCGGGGTTATCTGAAAGCTTGGTTGGAAAGCTTGTATATGTATCTCACAGGGGAACTGCAGGTTGCTTCTTAACCATCGTCATCTTCTGCTGCTCCCCCATCACCATCATGCAAACAATGGATTCTGGATCACATCATCACAAAAGAGGAGCAAGTATCAAATGTTATCGACTCTGTCAATCAACAGTGGGTCCAGAAACCTGGTTGCACCAAACTTGAACTTGGAGGTGCCTTGAACAATGTCTGCCCACGACTTTTCCGCCAAGAGGGCGTGGGCATCTTATTTGTGTTTGATGAAGCAGCTCAACTCTTTTCCAATGGAGCAGGAAACAATATAAGAAGAGCCTTTCTTTCTCTTCTGCGGTCAGCGTTTGGAGTTTTTGTTGACACATGCCCCAATGTATCAATGCTTGCACCAAGCTTGGATAGGGATCCCAGTCAAAGGGTCCGCACAGGAAAGCTGACTGTTCCTCCACCTGTGTGGGAAATCTCTAATGTCAATGTTCTAGCAGAGGACCTTAAAAGTTTTGGCAGTGTGAAAGACCTCACATTGCAGAGTCTTTTCATGTATGGGAGGCCGCTGTGGCCATCCTGCATGTCCTCCATAGCTAACGAAATAAAGAAAGGGTCACGAAGCCAAGGTGAAAAAGAAACTGCAATGCGAATGGCCAGTCGAGAGGCACTAGCTCTAGCAACAAGAAAACTGTGTGGAGGGGTACAAGAAAATGCCCTTGACAGGGTAAGACAGGGAAATGATTCGTTCGAGCCATCCACAGCCATTGCTATATTAGGTGCACGACTTGTAATAGATGTCAATCCCCTCTCTAGGTTGGCAACCAATCTAGTGGCATCGCACATGAGCTATGTCCTGGACATTTCTGATGATAATAGATGTCTTACATCATGTGAGCCATGGGATCCCATAGTGACGCATGCTGCCAAAGGTATTTTTCGTTTCAAAGGGTTCAGGGAAGCTGCATTGCACCGTCTACAAAGGTGCATGGAGAATCACTGGGTTGACGAGGGTAAGAACGGAGAGCTGGTTGGCCGGTACATTCTCGTAAGGGCCATGGATACAGCAAGGAGGGAACAACAGACTGTCCCCCTTTGGGATTTCTTGCATGTGCTGGCAGGTGACACATGGTATGGCATGCCAAGAGGTGTGCAAGATGTGAGACAAGCAAAAGGCCTGGTAAATTTCTCTGGCTTTGTGCCAGTTATAGGCCACACTCCTGATCTCGAGGATCTGTTGCACTTGTTTATCCTAGAGAAGGCTGCCATATGTAGGACTAATCAATCCAGATTTGATGTTCTGATTCCAGTACTTCTTCCGACAGAGGACCAGTCGTTCCTCCTGAGCCAAGAAAGCTTGTCAATACTTGGTATTCAGTTCAAAAGCATATATGGAAAGCGTGATATGAGCTTTGAAGCATCTACATGGATGAGTCCAGAAGGTGCAGAAATTGGTGGATGGTCGTCTAATCAGCCATTTGCAACAGTCTTAATGCAATTGGGTCAATGCGAAGTAGGGTCCGTGGAATTTGTTAAGTACCACAAACCAGTAACAAGGTCTGATACTCGCAAGGCAGCAGCCACACCCAAGCCAACTACCAAATCTGGCACTCACGGATTCAGCAGTAGTGAGATGGCAACAAGTTCCGGCACTAAGTCTGCCTCTCTACACAGGGTACCCAACATAAAACAGTTAGCTCTTGTTGTGTACGGCCTCACAGGCGTGTATGATTTCTTAGAAACGGAAGAACGGACCTTACTGCAGAAACTGATTCATTGCAGGAGGCATCCACTAACGGTCCCAAGTGTGAGACAATCTGCCCAGACAATAATGCCTCTCTCTTTGAAACGGAGGCATGACTAAATCAGGAGGCATGCCTATCTTGCTCATGCTTGGTTGGTTGTTTTGTCGCTACCTTGTTGGTGAATGAATATGTATTGTACTTCTTGTTTGTTAAGATGGCTCCTCAGCAAGAGTAAGCTCCCTCCAAGTCATGCTGTCTATCTGCAAACGAGGGTGATCAACAGCAACTTTTACACAGGTGGATGATCTCTACTTAGTTCTAATATTGTAGTATGGAGGTGTCTTGCATAACCTCATGCAAATTGTTTGTTCCCTCCTTGCAATCTTTTACTGGATGAAGTTTTTTCTTACCTTACCTTCACAATATTGGTTGTGGTAGTGGGAGGGTGTCTTATACATTCACTTTCTTTGGCTCCCTACATGTTATGTTTTGGTCATCCTCCTAGGAATTGTGTTTCCCAATGTAACATTTTGCATGATTTGTGGTAGTGATATCTCCATCCCCTATTACTTCTAATCCATGATGGTGGTTGACTGGTCTGCTATCTTTTGGTGTATGAAAGCAGTGCTGGTCCTTACCTATGATAAGATTTTTTTGGTACCTGATGATATTCGCCTAGGTTGGCTCTGTTCTTGTTGGACACTTGCAACACTGTTTCGTAAACTTCATGTTTCTTGTTGCATGGTTATTATAGGTGGTGGTCACATGTGTACTCTGGCCTATATATATATATATAGGCCTATATATATATACGCATGCGCATTAGCGTATATGCGCTAATATACGCTAACGCTTTATCAATCTAAGAGATGAATCTAGACTATGGACATACCTAAACTACATTGTTGATGCCTAATTTATACATAAACAATATGTATTTCCCTCTTACTTGATAGTCTACGACCAGTGCCTGAAGTCCCTAAACTCATAGTCTTTGACACACACTCTCTCTATGTGTCCAAGGCTACTACAAGTGCCCGTGACCTTGACTAAAGTGCTCGCACATACATCTACCACATGGCCTACATCATCGGTGGTTCAGAGGTGGTTTTACTCTGTTGGGGTAGGTTACATTGGGTTGTGGGGTTTCACACACTCTCTCTCTCTCTCAGAAAAAATGATCTGACTCCACTTCCTTAGGAGCCTCCATGAAGTTTGCCGATGTCGTTCCTTCTCCACTGGGTTTGTTGTAGCAGTCTTTTGCCATGTGTCCTGGCTTTCCACAGTTGTGGGAAGTGAAGGTCCTTCCTCTGCCTCTGCCTCTGCCTCTTCCTCGTCCTCGTCCTCGTCCTCGTCCTCGAGAGAATCTTCCTCGGGTAAAGAATGCTTTTTCTTCTCCTGCTGTTGAGTCCAGCCATTTCTTCTCTTTGCCTCTAGTCTCTTGCTCTAGTAGAGCTCCTTCTATCTTGTGTAGCTTCAATTCAGGTACATTCTTTAGTGTTACAATGTTTTCATATTCAACTTTGTCCACACTCTTCATAAGCACAGCTAGTGCCGCATTATCTTCTACCTTTTTACCAATAGCTGCCAGTTTGCTTAATGCTTTTATATCTGTTCAAGTGTGTGATTAAAGGTTCACTTTCCTTCATATCCAATTTGTAGAATTGCATTAACAGATTTATCTTTGAATTTTTAGCTTGTGTGCCATTTATTGAGTTCATCCCATGCATCTTTTGTCCACTGTATCCCTGTGATGTGATGAATGATTTTATCGTTTAAACTGAGTGCGATAAGTCCCAATGCTTTTTCATTCCTGCTCTTCCACTCATTTTCTCCTCACCTCTGGGCATTCATCTCTTCCCTCAACTAGTCCCCACAGATTTTTCCTCATGAGCAGATACATGGTTTTTGTTTGCCATGTGTAAAACTGCTCCCCATTAAATTTGGCTATCTCTTGTGCCGTACTCATGATGATGTGAAGGGGGTCTTACCTCTTGATCCAATTTCAAGAGTTGAGGGGGTAATTTAATCCTTGAATAAATCTGCTACCTAGTGGTTGAGTGGAAACGACCGGGGCAGAAAATTCTATGCCTTGGGATGAATTCTAGGATGCGATTATAGTAGTATTCGGACACGTACACTTGCTGCCCTTCTACTATCATCTTTTCATCAGCAAGGATTAATGCACCATAAAACACGAAATGGTGCACAACCCTAAGTTTCTCTAATATTTGGAGGAAACATAGGTTCAGGTTTAGATTGTAGTGGGCGGATGTCGTTTACAAAGATGTATTTGCAGTAGTGGGAGGCTATTGTACCACAGATTGGCAGAACCTTGAGCAGTAAAATTCCGCAAAATGGTCAGCCCATGCTTTACAAAAGTCAAGGAATTTCGTGGCCAATTGGTCGAAGCTAATGCCAAGCACTAACTCATCATCCAACACTCGTCTCTGTGGAGATACAATTATCTTTCCCCTTCAAGTACTTAACCTCAAAGTTATATGCCACCAAGGTTTCCATCCATCGCCTTTGCCTCATGTTGAGGACTAGCTGGGTTAGAATCCAATTTAGACTTTTGTGGTCTGTACTAAGCACAAACTTCTTCTCTAGCAGGTAGTGTCTCCATGATTGGAGAGCATGAATTATTGCTAAAAGTTTCAAATCATGGGTTGCATAGTTCTTCTCATAGTCCTTTAGCTTTCGAGAAGTATATGCTACCGGCCTTCTCTCTTGCTGAAGGACTCCTCCAATTCTCCTAAACCATTGGCATCAGTTATCACCTCAAAATCTGCTTCAAAGTCTGGCAGTTTTAATATGGGGGCCGTAATTAGAGTACCCTTGAGTGATTCAAAGGTTTTATCTTGATCCTTTTCCCATATTATCTTGGCATTATTCTTTAGCACTTTAGTTCGAGGAGTGACAATCTTCGCATAATCTTTGATGATGAAGACCCTATACCACTCGATAATTCCAAGGAATCCCGTAACTTCTTTGGCATTTTTGGGTTGCGCCACTCCACTATGTCCTTAACCTTTGCAGGGTCCACCGAGATCCCTTCTTCAGATACAATGAACCCTAGGTATTCGATTTTACTAGAGAAGAAGGTACACTTACTCCTTTTGATGAAGAGTTGGTGTTTTCTGAGTATTTCTAGTACTTCCCTTACATGCTTTTCGTGCTCTACGTCATCCTTTGAGTAGACCAAAATATCATCAAAGAAAACTAGAACATGTCTGTCTAGTTGATTCTTGAAGATATCTTGCATCAGGCGGTTGAAAGTTGTTGGAGCATTGGTCAAGACGAAGGACATCACCGTGAACTTATAGTGTCTGTACCTAGAGTTGAAATCTATCTTTGGCATACCTTCCTCTACTTCATCCTTGCGTAGACCAAAATATCATCAAAGAAGACTGGAACATGTCTGTCTAGTTGATTCTTGAAGATATCTTGCATCAGGCGGTTGAAAGTTGTTGGAGCATTGGTCAAGGCGAAGGACATCATAGTGAACTTATAGTGTCCGTACCTAGAGTTGAAATCTATCTTTGGTATACCTTCCTCTTTAACCCAAATTCGATAGTACTTAGATTTTAAGTCAATTTTGGTGAAGATATTTGACCCATGTGGCGATCTAGAAGCTCATCTATCCTAGGGATAGGATAGTTGTTCTTCACTATGAGTTGATTTAATCCTCTGTAATCGATGCACAGTCGAAGTGTTCCATCCTTCTTCTTTTGGAATAGAACTAGAGCACCCCATGGTGAAACACTAGGCCTAATGAACCCTTGGTCAAGAAGTTGTTGAAGTTGTTCCTTCAACTCCACAACTTCAGGTACTGACATTTTGTAGGGGCTCTTTGCTATGGGACTTGCTCCAGGAAAAGTTCTATTTCGTGGTTAATATCTCGCTTAGGCGGCATCTGAGTGAGCTCTTTTGGAAAGAGATCATCATATTCATGTAGCCAAGACAGTTCATACCCTAGTGATAGGACATCTACATTGTTTAGTTTTGTTAAGTAAATTGATTGGTGCTTCCTAAGACCCTTTAAGATCTTGCTGGCTTTTATCAGCAATTTAGATTTACACACAGCTCCTAAGGCTATTACTTCCTGATCTTGGGTAGATCTGAAGGTTACTGTGCCAGACTTGCATTAGATGTTAGCTCCATGAGATATTAGCAAATCCATCCCAATTATGTCGTCATAGATCCCTAGAGGCATAACATGAAAGTAGCATTCGGTCGGTTTCCCACCATCAAGTTCAAACTTGAGGTTACGCACTGCATGATAAGTGACTACTTCCTCGCTTGCTGTGGCTAGCTCGACTGTCATTTTCTTAGATGATTTTTTATTAAGTCCCAATTGACGTATGCATCTTGGAGAAAGAAATGAATGTGTACTTCCAGAATCAATCAATAATTTGAAATGTTTACCTTCATATGATGTTGGTGTTTGAATGACTGACAATTGTAGATTTTCTCCTTGATGTTCCACTACTGTGTGAATTTGGGCCCGCTCATATTCCTCGTCTTCTCAGCCTACTTCTTCTTCATTGAAAATTGCTACTACGCATCCATGATCGCATCCTCTAGGGGTACCTCGTCCCCTAGAAGCTTGGGGTTGGGTAAACTGCGCGGCTGCTGAATAAAGGCAGCTCTACCACGAGGGTTTGGTTGATTTTGGTTTCTCGGTTGACCACCAAAGGTTGGAACCCTAGTCGAATTTAACACTCTTGGAGGGTGAGGACAATCTTCTCGACAATAACCAATTTGGTGGCAGTTATAACATAGGCCATTTTGCCACGCTACTTCTTAGCTTGCCGTCTCCGGACGAGGGAGGAGAGGGGGTTTACCACTTCGTTGAGTTCGAGGAAATGGGGCCCTTGGAGCTTCTCCTTGCATGAAAGGTCCAAGAAAGGCTCGTTTTTGAAAATTTTGGGAACCCTCCTCTTCTAAGGGTTTGGCTCAAAAAACTGCATCCTGGAGGCTAGAGGGCCGCATGGACTCTACTTAGTGGTTGAGGGGGAAATTTAACCCTTGAATAAATCTGCTCATAGATGCTTGACCATCATATCTGGAGCATATTTTTTTAGCTTCACAAACTCTGAGTAATAAGAATCCATTGAGAGGTTCCTTTGGGTAAGCCTATAGAACTCATTCATCTTCAGGGTTTCGTGGTCAAGGGGTAGGTACCTTTCTTTGACTGTTTCCTTGACAATCTCCTAGGTTACTGAGGCTTCGTCAATCTCTTGCTCATGGCACCACTCCTTCCACGAAAGCTTTTCTTTGCCACTTAACTTGTAATAACCGACTAGCATTGACTGGTTTTTCGGTTGTGGTTCTAACAAGTAAGAAGTAGTAGTCCAAAGATTCCATCCAAGCTTCAACGTCTTTCGCCACTTCATTTCCCTAGAAGATGGCTTCATTTGTTTGAGAAGGATTCTCCTCTCATCATCCCCATCTTGGGAAAGATACACGTAAGTTAGCTAACCTTAAGAAAAGATTTCGTCACTCACAACACTAGAAAAAGACTGCAAGATTCTCAAAAAGAAGAAATTACAACTTTGATCAGATTTGCTTCGGGAAGGAGGACTAACCCTTCACAAAGCGAGGGGAGTTTTGTACACATTTACTCTATAGATCTTTTCAGGATTAGAGATACTCAAAAATCCGGGATGGAAACGACTTGGGCAAAAAATCCTATGCTTTGGGATGAATTCTAGGATGCCATTATAGTAGTATTCAGACACGTACACTTGTTGCCCTTCTACTATCATATTTTCATCAAGGATTAATGCACCATAAAACACGAAATGGTGCACAACCCTAAGTTTCTCTAAAATTTGGAGGAAACATAGGTTCGGGTCTAGATTGTGTGGCGGATGTCGTTTAGAAAGATGTATTTGCAGTAGTGGAGGCTATTGTACCACCGATTGGAAGAACCTCGAGAGCAGTAAAACTCCGCAGAATGGTCATCCCATGCTTTACGAAAGTCGAGGGATTTCATGGCCAATTGGTCAAAGCTGATGCCAAGCACTAACTCATCATCCAACACTCGCCTCTGCAGAGATACAACATTAAAATTTTGTGACAAGGTAGGTAAAACATTGCTCTGATACCACCTTTGATTCCCTTCAGAGTAACGATGGGGTACCTCACTCGGTAGTTTAACCCTACAATTTTTCCTCGGGATAGCTTGCCTAATCCTTGGCCTCCTGTATATGTAGGGATGAGCTAAGAGATCCCCAATCATAGATTCCTACCATGTTGGATCTTATGCAAGAAGGAAAGCACCCAACCACTAATCAGGTCCACCCTGCCACACCGGCTTTCCTTTGAGTAAAAAGTTGTGATGCTTGTTTTTAATTACTACCACAAGGTTGGCATGGACACGTGGGTACGCCAAAGTTATTTTCTAATTCTTGTTATTTATAGCACAGTTTTCCTTTAACCCCCTTAATGCTATTGCAACATTTTAAACAAATCACCATATCTTTTTCGCAGGCAACTCTTTGAGAACAGAAAAGACATTTAAATTTTAACTTGAGAGATTACAATCTCATCCCTCAGATTTTATGAGCTGAGTACCCTTGGCGCACCAAGTTATTCAATCTAGAGAACAATGTAGTTGATGCCTCGGAATCTTATTAGCTGTCGGGCGCCAATGTCCTCTCACCTCGCTCACAACCGCTGTGGGTAAGCCCTTACACTCTTACACTTGTTCAGCTAGAAAGGAGCCCCACCCTTCTCAGGAGTTGGGTCAAACTCCTGAGAAGTTACCCCAACCCGGTCCCTAGACCTAAGGTTGGTTACCCTAGGGACAAGGATTATCCCCAGTTACCCCAACGCACTACCTGGTGTTGGTTACCCCAAGGCGCGCCCCAATGCGACCTCGATTAATTATGAGAAATAAAAATCATTAGTAGCATCTTGATTATTTTGAGCGTTTTGATCATCCACGCATACATGCAAACTTACAAGAATGTGGTCGTCGGTTCCTTAATTAAAAATCACAAGTTTGAAAATCACGACTCTTGTTTGCGGCATTTACGTGTGATGCAGGGGAGCCATCACGAATGCAGCAACGGGGAGAGGGACGGC
Organism: Cibotium barometz; assembly: GCF_041138505.1. Lineage (NCBI taxonomy): Eukaryota > Viridiplantae > Streptophyta > Polypodiopsida > Cyatheales > Cibotiaceae > Cibotium > Cibotium barometz. The sequence continues at coordinate 16,855,913 of NC_141093.1, forward strand.
CACTCCGTTGCTCATAGCCACCAATGCTGGAGCGTTGGCCGCCACTAGGGGGACCGCCAACACTTCCTCTTGGGCAACGTCTGCCTCGTTGCGTGGGCGACCCCGCCTCGCGCGCATGAACCACCTCTTGGCATGATTATATTTTCCTTGGATGCGGGGTATGTAGCACGACATGATGCGGTATGGTGTGAAAATGTTTTCTGGACGAGTTGCGGGATCAGAGATTGACTACCCGTTGGAAACCCTCCCATGAGTTGTGCTGGTCTCGCAGACGATTAGTAGGGAGGACGGAGGAGGGCCCTTCCTTGAGTGGAAAGAGAGATAGAGTGAGAGAGCTTTTTACGTCGTAGGATCAATAGCAAGAGACCACTTTAATCTATCCGATGGGAATGGAGTTTAGTGGACCCTATCTCCAGGTGATCCGATTTCAAGGTGGGCAGGTTGCTAAAAAGAAAAGAGAACTCTTCCCAAGTTTCCTGCTCTACTGACGTCTCCGGATTCAATCACGTTGCCATCCACCGCCATGTCCCGATTTAGGAATATTAACCTGATTCCCTTTTGATGCATGGCGCTCATTGCGTCCTTGACACAGGACTACCCCATCTCTTAGGATTGACTAAACCATGTCTAATTGCTATTCACATGGAACCTCTCTCCACTTTAGTATTCAAAGTTCTCATTTGAATATTTGCTACTACCACCAAGATCTGCACTGTGGGAGCCGTTTCACTCGAGCTCTCGCCCGGAGCCGCGCCATGACCCCCACACTCTCCTACTCATCGGGGCCTCGCACTCACCTCGATGGCCAGCTAGTTGATTCGGAAAGTGAGTTGTTACACACTCCTTAGCGGATTTCGACTTCCATGACCATCGTCCTGTTGTCTTAATCAATCAACACCCTTTGTGGGATCTAGGTTAGCGTGCAGTTTGGCACCCTAACCTGACTTTCGGTTCATCCCACATTGCTAGTTCTACTTACCGAAAATTTCCCACTTGGAGCTCCCATTCTGCACCAAGTTCAAAAGAGAAACCCCAACCGCTTACCTATTTAAAGTTTGAGAATAGGTCGAGGGTGTTTCACCCCCAATGCCTCTAATCATTTGCTTTACCTCTTAAAATACGAGCTCAGTGAGCCCATCTTAATCACTTGGCTAATTAGAATTAGTAGATAATTAGATTTTTTTACCTCTTTTTCAAGTAGTCTGTGCACCCCCAGCCACTGAAGGGGCTTGATCTCCTTCCAAGCGAAACATTAGGGCAAAAGCTTTTAGCCAAGCATAGCTACACTCCCAAGGGTTCAGCCCATTCAATCAAAACCTCAAACCGCCAGCGCAAGCTTTCGATTTTTGCTAATTTTGCAGCGCCGTTTTTCGGAGAAAAAAATGAGATTTCTACTTCATCAAATGCAATGGCTCTAATTCCTTTTGGCCCTAGGGGTTTTCAAGGGTGCTCTACAAGCTGGTGAAGATAGATTTTGATTTGATCAAGTCTACAGTGAGATCCAAGCTCTTCATCAAATCTGCAGGTGACTTTGGTAAAACAGAGATTGAGAATTCAATGTTTGGTCAAATCTTGTGTTTCTTGGCTTAATCCTCTACTAGACTAATTGCTATTGATGGCCTTGAAAGGATTTGAGCTCATTTGAACTCTAAGCTTTCAGATCTCGACTCCCCGCATACTCTGTTTTTACACACAAAACAGAGGATTAATTTGCTAATCAGTACTAATCACTATATTTTGGTACAATTGAGGGTTCAAATTAACCATTGGGTATCTGATACAGATCCCTATAACTTCAAATTGCAATTCGGAGATGGTTTGATACTCCAACCATTCCATACAGATTTGTTACCCTTGGTTTAGTATAATTTCTTTATGCTGATAAATCTGTTGTAATCATCACCTAAACACCAGATTGAGTTGTAAAAGGATAGACACTGCCCTTGAAGTAGAGTCCATGCGGCCCTCTAGCCTCCAGGATGCAGTTTTTTGAGCCAAACCCTTAGAAAAGGAGCTCAAGGGTTCCAAAAATTTCTGAAAACGAGCCTTTCCTAGATCTTTCATGCAAGGAGAAACTCCAAGGGTCCCATTTCCTCGAACTCAACCAAGTGGTAAATGTTAGAATATGCAGTGAAAATGATGACCAGATCTAGGAACACAAGAGCAAAACGCATGCAGAATAAATATAGCACGAGAGAGAGAGAGAGAGAGATGTAGGCGTGTAACTCTGCTCTATATACACAAGAAAATCCCGGGTATGATACACAAGTGGCAAGGGGACTGGGGGCCTATTTATATGCCCCCACATCAGCAGTTGGGGCCTGCTCTGTAGGGCAGCTGACTGGCCCTGAAACTCCACGACCAGCTCACACATCCAGTCGGCCAGCTTGTCAGCAGTAGTCGGCCACCTCATAGATGGAGTCGTGGACCAGTTCAGCAGTCGGCCAGCAAATGGGCTGCCTCCCAAGCCACATAAAAAATAGGAAAAATAGGGAAAAAATGCGAAGAGTGGGGAAAAATGATAAAACACCTCATAAGGGCGGGCACACCCACAACAAAGGCCCTGGTGTCTAAAACTAGACAGGAGATGACTTCTAACACCCCCTCTCAGCTCATGGTTGTGAAACCAACCACTGGGAGCTCGGGTGCCGCCTGAGCAAATCGTGAGAGAGCGACTTCGTGAAGAGGTCCACCGTACTGTCCTCCGTTGAACAGAACTCTAGCAAGATGTCATCAACGATCTGTTCACGAACAAAGTGCCTCTGGATGACCATGGGTTCCTCCAGTGGAAGCCCAAACCTGCAATGCAACCTCTGCATCCTCACCACCTCTCACAAGCAGCATCACAAGCAGCCCAGTACTCTGCCTCTGTCTGCGACGACAAGGCAAAAGATGACTGTCTCTTACTGCTCCGGAAAACTGCTCCTGGGCCTGAAGTAGATCTCCTCGTGTCCGGATCTCCTTCCCAAACCGAGTCACTCCAACCGTGGAGTCGGACTCCCCCTCCTGTGTACAAGAGTCCATGATCCTTCGCATGCTGCAGAAACCACAGGAAACACAATCCTGCCTCCCAAAAAGTCATCCGCAACCATGAGCTCAACTGCCTCATCAGGAAGCTCCCGTCCAATCTGGTGTCCATCAACCAGATCAATGAACCATCCTGCTTCTAAGTAAAAGAGGCATCACACTGCTCACAAGGATCAACACCTATTACAGTGCATAAACAAGTCCTGGAAACCTCCTGAAGACCATGCAAGGCCTTCTGAAACCTGTCAACCACCCCCTATAAATCCGGAACCACAAAGCTTGGAGAAACCACCTCCTTCTGCAAGTAATCAGCTGCCACCTGCCTGGCTTTCCGAAAGGTCCCCGTGGAAAGAACATCCTCATCTACTGAAGGTTCTTTGTCCCAAACATGACGAGACATCAGAGCATAAGTGACCTATTCAGTTTCCTCTGACTCACGAACACAAGAACCACCAACATCAGTACTGGAAAGTTCCTGCCAACTGCTACCCTCTACTGGCAAGCTATCCACCATCTAGTCTCGAAAAGCCTGCACCTGCAGCGTATCCACACACAAGTGGCCATTACCAGACTGCCACTCATCACAAACCTGAGGACCTTGGAGAGAGAGTGCTGAAAGCTTGTAAACTCCATTCTCCACTCCGCCTTCCCAAACCACCTGGCCTATTGCTTTGTCCTGGAGAGCAACAAAATGCTCATCAAACTCCACCCGTACGCCAGTCTTGCAAACCTGATGCACTGAATGAAAACCAAGTGCCGGAACATACAACACCTGGGAGGAATGCTTCCCCCCTCTGCCATTGAGAACTATCTCCATCCTGCCCTCACTGTGAACTGGGATAGTGGACGTATCCCCAGTAAGAATATGACTAGAAAGCCTGTTTTGCAGAGATCCTGTAAACCAGAACGGGAAGGAGTCATGTGCCTGGAAGCACCACTATCGAGAATCCACTCCCGAGTATCCCCGTTGCTGCGGAGAGTCCTCCAATCTCCTCCGTGCCTGAAGAAAATAAAACATCGGTGTCCACCATCACCTCCAGGTGCACAAAAGCCAGAGTCTTCATGATTGCTGCCGAGGAATCTTCACCCTTCTCGGTCTTTTGCTTGGGACATTGCCTCTAATAGTGGCCTTTCTCGCCACAATCATTACAGGTCCTCTCTGCCTTCAATTTCTCGCAGTCAACATCAGACTTCTTCTCAGAAGACTTCTCCGATGAAGCCTTCCCTTTGCCCGAGTTACAGCCTTTCAACCGTTGGGCCAGTTAAGGCCTCCGAACCTCCACCTTGAGGAGGGTTCGTGAATCATTCCTCCTGGTCGAGGACCATGGGCAAAAGCTCCTCCCACGTGATGGTCCTGAGCCTGCCACTAGTAATCAAAGACGAGTAAAATGCTGAGTACGAAGAGGGCAAGTGCGACAGCAACGTTATGGCCATGTCCTCTGACGATATCTCCTTCCCAGCCTGAAGAACTTCCTGCTGTTGCTGAAGAGCCTGTAGCTTGTTGATATGCTCTCGTGCGACGACTTTGCAGGGTTCATAACCCGCATCTGTACTTCCAAGGAAATCCTCTTCATGGGCGATACCCTTTTGTAAAGAGAGGCCAAATGCTGCCATATACCTCTGGCCAGCGTCATATGCTTTACATGATTGATTACCTGTGGTGTGTAGTTGAGGAAAATAAACGAACGGACCCTGGCGTTGACACGATCCCACATCTGTGTCTGAGCCTCCTGGTCCTTTCAGATCGACGGTAACTCCCCTTCCTCTAATTCCGACTGTGGAACACCAACAATGACGAAATCAGCGAGGTCGTAAGACTCTAGAACAGATTCCATCATAACCTTCCATATGCCGTAGTTGCTCCCGTCCAACTGACGGTCCACCAGGAACGTGGGGAGTGTCGGGATCTTCACATGCCTCTCGGCCAGCTCTAACAGATCTGCCATTGCGGGGATGTACTCTGAATAGGGTGGGTGGGTGGGAACAAAGAAGAACTAAAACCTGCAAGTGGCTATCGAGCAAATCAGCCCACCGTACTCTTGCTTCTCCTCTGTGGGTGGATGTACTCTGAATAGGGTCGGTGGGTGGGAACAAAGAAGAACTAAAACCTGCAAGTGGCTATCGAGCAAATCAGCCCACCGTACTCTTGCTTCTCCTCTTCCTGAACAGTCCAAAACAGTCCACCAATCAACCACACAACAGCCCCCCTCTTACTCACACAAATCCCAAGAACTATCTAGAGCCTAGGCTCTAATACCATGTCAGAATATGCAGCGGAAATGATGACCAGATCTGGAAACACAAGAGCAAAACGCATGCAAAATAAATATAGCACAAGAGAGAGAGATGTAGGCGTGTAACTCCGCTCTATATACACAAGAAAATCTTGGGTATGATACACAAGTGGCAAGGGGGCTGGGGGCCTATTTATATGCCCCCACATCAGCAGTTGGCGACCTGCTATAGGGCTGCCGACTGGCCCTGAAACTCCACGACCAGCACATCTAGTCGACCAGCTTGTCAGTAGTCGGCCACCTCATAGATGGAGTCGTGGACCAGTTCAGCAGTCGGCCAGCAAATGGGCTGCCTCCCAAGCCACAAAAAAAAGGAAAAATAGGGGAAAAATGTGGAGAGGTGGGAAAAATGATAAAACACCTCATAAGGGCAGGCACACCCATAACAAAGGCCCTGGTGTATAAAACTAGATAGGAGATGACTTCTAACAGTAAACCCCCTCCTCTCCCTTGTTTGGGCAAGCCAGAGATGTAGCTTGGCAAAATGGCCTATGTTATAATTGTCACCAACCTGATAATTGTTGAGCAGATTGTCCTCACTCTCCAAGAGTGCTAAATATGACTAGGGTTCCAACATTTGGTAGTCAACCTAGAAACCAAAATCAAGCAAACCCTCATGGGTAGAGCCGCATTTATTCAGCAATCGCGCAGTTTACCCAACCCCAAGCTTCTACTAGGGGAAGAGGTGCCCCTAGAGGACGCAGTCGTGGTGGACGCGTAGCAGCAATTTTCAATGAAGAAGAAGTAAGCTAAGAAGATGAGGAATATAAGCGGGCCCATATTCACGTAGTAGTGATCAAGGAGAAAATCGACAATCCTCAGTCATTCAAACACCAACATCATATGATTGTAAACATTTCAAATTGTTGATTGATTCTGGAAGTACACATTCATTTCTTTCTCCAAGATGCATACGTAATTGGGCCTTAATAAAAAATCATCTAAGAAAATGACGGTCGGGCTAGCTAGCGGCGGCGAGGAAGTAGTCACTCATCATGCAGTGCGTAACCTCAAGTTTGAACTTGATGGGAAACCGACCGAATGCTACTTTCACGTTATGCCTCTAGGGATCTATGACACCATAATTGGGATGGATTGGCTAATAGCTCATGGAGCTAACATCCAATGCAAGTCTGGCATAGTAACCTTCAGATCTACCCAAGATCAAGAAAAGGAATAGCCTTAGGAGCTGCGGGTAAACCTAAACTACAACTAGTAAAATCCAACAAGATCTTAAAGGATCTTAGGAAGAACCAATGAATTTACTTAACAACTAAACAATGTAGATGTCGCATCACTAGGGTGTGAATCGTCTTGGATACATGATGAATATGATAATCTCTTTCTTGAAGTGCTCACTCAGATGCCACCTAAGCAAGATATTAACCACAGAATAGAACTTTCTCCTAGAGCAAGTCCCATAGAAAAGAGCCCCTACAAAATGTCAGTACCTGAAGCTGTGGAGTTGAAGGAACAACTTCGATAACTTCTTGACCAAGGGTTCATCAGGCCTTGTAAGATTCCTCCCCAGCCTCTCAAGATATCCAGCATCTTCCCGTGTAATCAAATCCCTCTTCAAAAATATAAAAGATCTTGTTTCTACCAGTTTTGGCCTAGAGAGAGAAAATCTTCTAGAGAGTGGTAATTCAGTTTTTAAATATTTTTGGATAGAAAAATATCTCATCGTATTAAAATAAGTTCCCCTGAAACAGAAGCTCAAAAAGATTTCCAGAAGGTGCATTAGATATTAAGTATAATCTGTTCAAGAGGCATTATCCTGGGGGGTGAAGATTTTTTCAAAATTTTAAATTAAGGTTCTTATGGAGACCAATAAGATTCATCCAAATGTAGGGAGGAGATAAATAAAGAAATAAAAGAAAAATATCCCAAAAATGAGTAAATTCTCACATAAGATGAAGAGTTGACTAAGGACAAGATTAATAGTTAACAAAGAGAGATATTTAGGTGAAATGATGTATTTTTGACACCTCTGCATGGGGAAATTTTCCTCATGAAGGAGGCACCTATTTCATATGCTTGAATGAGTTTTAAACTCCCAAATAATGGGATATTTTTATCTCTCCTCTCTCCTGTTTCAACTAGATCCAAAAAGTGAGCAAAACTGACCTAAAAATGGTCAAAAATTGACCAAACTGATCTGAAAAATTCTAGAATCAGTTGGCTTGGTTAGAAGCTCACTTTTTTCTATAAATAGGAGCCCTCCCCTTTGTTGAAACTCAATAGTGTTTTTGCACTGTTACCCTACCTCTCCCAAGTGCCAAAGACTGTGAATTTTACTCATAATTCACTAGTTTTTGGTTAGAAGCTCACTTTTTTCTATAAATAGGAGCCCTCCCCTTTGTTGAAACTCAATAGTGTTTTTGCACTGTTACCCTGCCTCTCCCAAGTGCCAAAGACTGTGAATTTTACTCATAATTCACTAGTTTTTGACCTTCCCTCTTCCAAAAGATTGGTGGCCACTCTTGTCTCAAATAAGAGTTGAACCTTAAACCATCAAGCCAAAGGAAGCTCTCAAAGTCATTAGTAAGTTGGTGATTCTTCTCTTTTTTCACTTAATTTTATGGTTTTTTATGCTTTATGTCTTCTCTAAAATCGCAAATAATGTTATGCCTCATTATTACAAAAAGGCATTCCCCTCTCCGATAGTAAATCCAACCATTCTCTTTCCTAGGTGAATGATTAATGATTAAAGTCAAGTTTTCTATAATGTTTGTCTTAAATAAGTAGAAAAATGATTACTTTAGAATAATTTCCTAGGTGAATGATTAAAGTCAAGTTTTCTATAATGTTTGTCTTAAATAAGTAGAAAAATGATTACTTTAGAATAATTTCAATACTCTTGGTGCACTTTTAAATAATTTTTGAGACTTAAAATTTGAAAAATGGTCAGCCATACAAAGGAGGTTATGGCGAAATTTTTAAAAATTAGTGAAATAAATTTTATCTTTTATTATTCTAAAAGAGTAATCCTTATGGTTTCTATATTCTAAAGTACCATTTTCATGCATAGAAGATGCATTTTGATTATTTGTATAAAAGAAAATTAGTATTATTATAAAAGTGTTACTTTTATCATATTTGATTTTCATGCATAGAAGTATGCATAAAAGATTAATTTTTATTATAAAAGTGTTACTTTTATCATATTTTTTTTAATGCATAGAAGTATGCATAAAAGATTATTTTTTATTATAAAAGTGTTACTTTTATCATATTTGATTTTCATGCATAGAAGTATGCATAAAAGATTAATTTTTATTATAAAAGTGTTACTTTTATCATATTTGATTTTCATGCATAGAAGTATGCATAAAAGATTAATTTTTATTATAAAAGTGTTACTTTTATCATATTTAAGTTTTATGCATAAATGGTTGCATAAAAGAAATTTTTTTATATTAAAAGAGTGAATTTCATCATAAATGATTTTTATGCATAAATGGTTGCATAAAAGAAAATTTTCTATATTAAAAAAGTGAATTTCATCATAAATGGTTGCATAAAAGATATTTTTTATATTAAAAGTGTGATTTTCATCATAAATGGTTTTTATGCATAAATGGGTGCATAAAAGATATTTTTTATATTAAAAGTGTGATTTTCATCATAAATGGTTTTTATGCATAAACTTATGCATAGAAGATTTTTTTTAATATTAAAAGAGTGATTTTCACCATAAATGATTTTTTTATGATGATAAAAGTGTGACTTTCATCAGAATTGGATTTTATGCATCATTAGATGCATATTGAATCTTTATAATTAAATAAGGGTTCTCTTTAGTCCTCTATTTAAATTTCGTAAGAATTGGAAAAATGAATAGGTAGATAATATGTGAGAGGAAATTCTACCATTTCATATTCACTAAGATGGTAATGAGAAAATTCAATTAAATTATCAAAGTCAGAGATCGAGATAAATGATTATTTTATTCCTCTTAAGAGATCCATGTTTTAGAAATCTGTAAACAAATATTCGTCGAAAGAAATTTAAAAAAAGAGAAATTGAAATAGTACCTTTCGAGAAAGATAATTTAGGAAGAACCTTTCCAGACCTAAACTCTGATTTGGACTATACCAAGACCAAATTCATTCATCAATGACGATGTGATCAGTTCAGGCAAAATGTACTCAAAACAACCACCGAATCTGAATCTAGTTAAGACTTTTGATTTTGATCTGAGGATCAAGTTAACAGAATTCGAGGAATTCTGTTTGGAGTTCAAACCTGGATCTAGAAGTATTGGGATACGGATTTAAGATTATTCATGGTTTTCAAACAAAAAATCAAAACAAAACTTGCATAGAAACCCTGTTTTCTTAAAAGACTGTCTTACGCCAGAATGCTGGAGGGAGCATTTGGCATATATGTTTATCTAAGGGAAGTTCGGTTATAACAGCTGGCAGGGAGTGTTCGAGGGATAGCTCACGCGGCAAAGCCTGCCGAGGTCTTGACCAGCCTCGGTATGGTTAAAATGGTGCGCTTCCAGTACGTGGGGGCGAGGGCCGACGAAGCGGTCCCTGAGTGAAGTGCCAGGACACCTAAGGAGGATCCTGGAGGATTCTGACCAGGCGATGCACGGGCTCGCGGTGCCGAGGACACCCATTCGTATGTCGAGGAAGATATTGTATGACAGACCAATGTTATTGTAATCTATCACTGGATCTCGTTATTGACTCGCTGGTCTCAACGGAGAGTCTAGAGTGATACTGTTTTGTGAGAAACAAAGACTCAATGGAAATTTTGAAGTATGGCATGTGAAACCAGTAAATTGTTTTGTCAATGGATTATTTTTATATTAAAGTTTTAAAGAGGAGTGTGTGTGTATCTGTTTTCTAAAGCTAAAGTTAAGAAAGGCATTTCAATTATGGGTGGGTGAGTACTTGTTTGGTTCCACCGATTCCAGTGGTAGTGGCTAACCCATGGGCCAAATGGGGTTAGGCTAGAATCATGGAGTTTTAATAATCAAATTGAAAAAAAATCTTAGGATTACGCTAGGCTTCGAGTAGATAGTTAATGCCCTGATAAATTCTCGATTGAGTGGATCAACGGTTGTGCCTAATCTTGATTAGAAAAAAAGCGTTGAATTGCTCAGATGATCAAATTATATCAGTGATAGTTTCCTTCTATTTGTTTATTCAGGTAGAGGATAGTTTAGATTTTGATCTCGTTAGAAAACTCGTTAAGAAAAATTCAAAAAGGTGGAATTGTCCCCGCTTTCCGGGCATGGGAACTTTTTCCCGGTTTCGGTTTTCGGAGTGACCACCAGCCTAGTCTCGTGGCCGGATATTTGTGGGCGAGGCCCCGAGTGAGAGACCCTACACCGTGCAGGAGGGGACTGCTTCCGCTGCTGTCAGCTACCGGGAGTCCGGCGCACAGAGGGAGCAGTGGGATCTCACAGTTGGTATCAGAGCAAAAATTGCCTAATTTTTTTTAATAGAAATGTGGAAAAGAAATGTTTTTCACTCGTTAATACTTTGTGAATGAACTTCAAAAATTAAAAACTTATAAATTGAATTGTAAATTTATAGATGGACACCCCAAACCTATCTGGAATTCCTGGACTCTCTCAGAGTCAGGATATGATAGCTTTTGCGTTTGATCACCTCATCAACTCTGCTACGAACCGAATGAGCAGAGTGAGACTCGCTCGCCATTTTGAGAGTCTTTACTTTCCTGATCCTCTTGAGCGACATCGGTATATGTGGTTTAATGGAGGACGGTGCATTAATGTCAGTACCAGCCAGCGTCGGAGGCTCAGGCAAAATATCTCCTTGGCCATGATTCTGATAAGACTAGGGCTTGTTCAGCATGTGCAGCTCTTTGATCATTCACCTAGAAACTTTAGAACTTCATGCCGATTTTTTAGACTTCTTAGCCGCTTTATCCCTAGGAATAGAATTACAGCACCTCTTTGTGTAATGAATCGTGCGTACCATGGTATGTCTTCTTCGTAATTTCACTTCTTTATGCGATTAAGACTGAGGCGGTGATTCTGGAGCCGAGCTGCTCTATGTACATATTGTAACTTTTATATAAATAAAGAAATGTTTCCGGAGAAAAATTCCCTGTTATATAAGTGATTGTTTATAGACGATCTGATATAAAGAAAAATCTGTTATCGGACATATGTCATAGATCTCCAATAAGATCATTGTCTTGTTTAAGAAATTGTTTTCCGAACCTCTTAAGTCTTAGAATCTCGTGGATGATATCAAAATAAAAATTTAATAATATATAATTTTTTGGCAGAATCATGATACGAGGAAACCGTGGCCGTCAGCCAGACCCTGTCTCTGAAGATGACGAGCTTGACCCTGATGTTCGCAAGGCTCTTCATAGGACTTAGCCAGGACCCTTCAAAGGAGAAGGGTAGAACCTGGGCGAGGCTGTGGAGAAATGGGTGGAACCCATGGAAGGGTATTTTGATGTCACAGGCTACCATGAGCGGAGCAAAATAGCTCTTGCCCGGCTGAAAATAGTGGAAACAGCCAGGGTAGCATGGAGGAACCACTGTGACACCAATCGTCTGAAAATAGTGGAAACAGCCAGGGTAGCATGGAGGAACCACTGTGACACCAATCGTCTGGACAGAAATACTTAATCTTGGAATGATCTAAAAACCTATCTAAGAAAGAGATTTTGTCCCCCTGGATTTTTGGAAACCAAAATGAACGAATTTTTAGAGCTAAAGGAGGAGAGCAAAACCATCGAGGAATATCACCACGCCTTTGCTCTTCTACTCAAATATTCACCACCTCTAGATGAAGAGCAACTCATGGCCAGGTTCATTCGGGGAATGAACGAACCTTTGGACACACTGTTCAAAAATGCCAAGCCAGTGTCCATGGCTGAAGCCATAAGAATGGCAAAAGATTTTGCCAAAGCCTTTGTAGGAAAGGTCCTACCAAAGCCTGCACCCTCTACCTTTAAAAGATTCCAAGCCCAGGGAAGTACTTCAAACTTTCCATCCCCGAAGAGGCAGCAAGGCCCGAATCAGAATCAGGATGCAGGAAGATTCCGAAGTGAAGGAAGACCCTTCCCCTAGAATACTTTCTCAGGAGCCCCACCTCTTTCAAGAAATCAGAGGGATGAGCTTAGAACTGAAAACCGATGTTTTGGATGCCAGGGTTTCGGTCAGCAGTTAAAAGATTGCCCGACTCCTGCCATGTCAAGGGGACAGGGAAGTCAAGGACCCCGAATTCAGAGACCAACCCCTTCATACTAGTCCAATCAAGGTCCGTCTTGCCCAAGCCAGGGTAATCCCAGAAGAACTCCAGCTCAGCCATTTGCCTCTGTCCAGAGTAACCTCAGAACTCCTTCCCAGAACTGGGGCAACCAAAGAGGAAGATTTCTACCTTAGACTGCAGCAGCCAGAGCAGTCACAATTTCAGATGTAGTAGAAGAGGAAAAAGGGCAGATCTATGCTGCCATTCAAAATCAAGGGCCTAACCAGTAGTTCTCCGTCATCCATACTCCAGCAGAGTATCAGGGTAAGCCTTTTAAACTTTTGATTGATTCAGCAGTTCTCATTCATTCATTTCCCCTGGATGCTTGCGTAAGCTAGTCTTAGAACGGAAATCAGGGAAACCTATGCAAGTTGAATTGGCCAGTGGGAAGACTCTTTTCACTCACCATGAGATAGATCTTATCCAGTTCAATCTAGATGGTAATGTAACCGACTGTCAGTTTAAAGTCTTACCTCTGGGAGTTTTTGATGGGATCCTTGGAATGGATTGGCTTCACAAAAATCAAGCTGACATACTTTGTCACAATGGAACCATTTCCTTCCATGACCTTCACGGGAACAAAGTTCAAGGAAATGGAGTTTCCGGATCCCCAGACCTTCAGTTATAGTAAAAGCTTCCAGGTTGCTGAAAGGACTTAGGAAGAAGCAGCAAATTTATGTTGTCAAAATGAACCCAGTAGACTCAAAGCTTAAGGCTAAAGAACCAGAATGGTTAAGTGAATTTGATGATCTATTCCTAGCAGAGCTAACTGAAATGCCTACAATTCGGGAAGTAGATCATGTGATTGAGTTGACCCCCGGAGCTTAACTAGTAGCCCTACACACGTACAAAATGCCAGTTCCTGAAGCCATTGAACTCAAGGAACAGCTTAGGCAGCTGTTAGAACAAAGGTTTGTAAGACCCAGTGTTTCACCTTGGGGAGCGCCAGTTCTCTTTTAGAAAAAGAAAGATGGAACGCTTAGACTCTGTGTGGACTACAGAGGTCTAAATCAGCTGCAGTTAAGAATAAGTATCCTATCCCAAGAATTGATGAGCTTTTGGTTGGACAGGCTAAATGGATCCCAGATCTTCACAAAAATAGATCTCAAATCCAGGTATTACCAGATCAGGATCAATGATCAAGATATACCAAAAATAGCTATCAATACTCGCTATGGGCATTATGAATTTACTGTCATGCCATTCGGATTAACTAATGCCCCAGCTACATTCAATCGCCTAATGCAGGACATCCTCAGAGAATACTTGGATGATTTTGTTCCAGTTTTCTTTGATGACATTCTGATTTACTCAAGGAATGCAGCTGACCATGAGACTCATGTTAGAAAAGTTCTTGAGATTCTAAGGAAGCATCAACTCTTTGCCAAAAAGAGCAAATGCACTTTCTCTGCCAACCACGTTGAATACTTGGGCTTTCTGGTATCCAAAGATGGAATTTCTCTAGATTTCGCAAAAGTCCAAGCAGTCACATAGATTGGCCGGAACCAAAGATAGTGAAAGAAGTTAGAGGATTCTTGGGATTGACTGGTTGGTATAGGATTTTTATACCAAAGTATGCTCTCATAGCTTCCCCCCTGACTAATCTTCTCAAGAAGAATACCCCGTTTCAGTGGTCTGCCAGGTACAAGAGTGCTTTTGATAAGCTGAAGACTGCCTTGGTAACCAGTCCCATTTTGAAGCTGCCAAATTTTTCTCTACCCTTTGAGGTAGTAACTAATGCAAGTGGTTTTGCCCTGGGAGGTGCACTCATGCAGGAAGGTCATGCAGTGGCCTATGAATCCCGAAAGCTCAGAACGCATGAGAGGAATTATGCTGTCCATGACCTGGAATTACTTTCAGTAGTCTATGTATTAAAGTTGTGGAGACATTACCTACTGGGAAAAAGATTCACTTTGATGACAGATCATCAGAGCTTAAAGTGGATCTTTACTCAGAAGGACCTCAACATGCGCCAAAGAAGGTGGATGCAGACCCTGCAGGAATTTGATTTTGAAATCAAGTACCGCCCAGGCAAAGAAAATGTGGTAGCAGATGCCCTCAGTAGAAAAGCCTCCTTGCTTGAAACTCTGTGATATCAAATCCTTTGATTATTGAAGCAAGTGAGAAGATCATGCAGGATAGATTCTTTGGCCCTATTGCTACCCTACTTATGCAGGAAAGCAAAACTCCTCAGGAGTTGAACAGAGTTCAAGGGTATAGCCTAGATGATGGCATTATGTATTATAATCGTAGGCTATGCATTCCGAATGTTGAGGAAACCAAGGGACAAATTATGAATGAAGCCCATGATAGCCTTATAGAGCAGGACATCCAGGTTTCATCAAAACCTACATGTCTGTAAAGAAAAGCTTCTTTTGGCCTGGTCTGAAAAAGGATGTACTGAATCATGTATGTCAATGTCTGACATGCGAGAAAGTCAAAGCTGAAAGAGAGATATTTAGGTGAAATGATGCATTTTTGACACCTCTGCATGAGAGAATTCCCCTCATGAAGGAGGCGCCTATTTCACATGCTTGAATGAGTTTTAAACTCCCAAATAATGGGATATTTTTATCTCTTCTCTCTCTTGTTTCAACTAGATCCAAAAAGTGAGCAAAACTGATCTAAAAATGGTCAAAAATTGACCAAACTGATTTGGAAAATTCTAGAATTAGTTGGCTTGGTTAGAAACTCACTTTTTCCTATAAATAGAAGCCCTCCCCTTTGTTGAAACTCAATAGTGTTTTCGCACTGTTACCCTGCCTCTCCCAAGTGCCAAAGACTGTGAATTTTACTCATAATTCACTAGTTTTTGACCTTCCCTCTTCCAAAAGATTGGAGGCCACTCTTGTCTCAAACAAGAGTTGAACCCTTAAACCATTAAGCCAAAGGAAGCTCTCAAAGTCATTAGTAAGTTGGTGATTCTTCTCTTTTTCCACTTAATTTTATGGTTTTTTATGCTTTATGTCTTCTCTAAAATTGCAAATAATGTTATGCCTCATTACAAAAAGGCATTCCCCTCTCTTCTCTAGTAAATCCAACCATTCTCTTTCCTAGGTGAATGATTAATGATTAAAGTCAAGTTTTTTATAATGTTTATCTTAAATAGGTAGAAAAATGATTACTTTAGAATAATTTCAATACTCTTGGTGCACTTTTAAATAATTTTTGAGACTCAAAATTTAAAAAATGGTCAGCCATACAAAGGAGGTTATGGCAAAATTTTTAGAAATTAGTGAAATAA
This sequence comes from Cibotium barometz, assembly GCF_041138505.1. Classification (NCBI taxonomy): domain Eukaryota; kingdom Viridiplantae; phylum Streptophyta; class Polypodiopsida; order Cyatheales; family Cibotiaceae; genus Cibotium; species Cibotium barometz. The sequence continues at coordinate 16,871,728 of NC_141093.1, forward strand.
ATTTCATCTTTTATTAATAAATCCTTATGGTTTCTATATTCTAAAGTACCATTTTCATGCATAGAAGATGCATTTTGATTATTTATATAAAAGAAAATTAGTATTATTATAAAAGTGTTACTTTTATCATATTTGATTTTCATGCATAGAAGTATGCATAAAAGATTAATTTTTATTATAAAAGTGTTACTTTTATCATATTTGATTTTCATGCATAGAAGTATGCATAAAAGATTAATTTTTATTATAAAAGTGTTACTTTTATCATATTTAAGTTTTATGCATAAATGGTTGCATAAAAGAAATTTTTTTATATTAAAAGAGTGAATTTCATCATAAATGATTTTTATGCATAAATGGTTGCATAAAAGAAAATTTTCTATATTAAAAAAGTGAATTTCATCATAAATGGTTGCATAAAAGATATTTTTTATATTAAAAGTGTGATTTTCATCATAAATGGTTTTTATGCATAAATGGGTGCATAAAAGATATTTTTTATATTAAAAGTGTGATTTTCATCATAAATGGTTTTTATGCATAAACTTATGCATAGAAGATTTTTTTTAATATTAAAAGAGTGATTTTCACCATAAATGATTTTTTTATGATGATAAAAGTGTGACTTTCATCAGAATTGGATTTTATGCATCATTAGATGCATATTGAATCTTTATAATTAAATAAGGGTTCTCTTTAGTCCTCTATTTAAATTTCGTAAGAATTGGAAAAATGAATAGGTAGATAATATGTGAGAGGAAATTCTACCATTTCATATTCACTAAGATGGTAATGAGAAAATTCAATTAAATTATCAAAGTCAGAGATCGAGATAAATGATTATTTTATTCCTCTTAAGAGATCCATGTTTTAGAAATCTGTAAACAAATATTCGTCGAAAGAAATTTAAAAAAAGAGAAATTGAAATAGTACCTTTCGAGAAAGATAATTTAGGAAGAACCTTTCCAGACCTAAACTCTGATTTGGACTATACCAAGACCAAATTCATTCGTCAATGACGATGTGATCAGTTCAGGCAAAATGTACTCAAAACAACCACCGAATCTGAATCTAGTTAAGACTTTTGATTTTGATCTGAGGATCAAGTTAACAGAATTCGAGGAATTCTGTTTGGAGTTCAAACCTGGATCTAGAAGTATTGGGATACGGATTTAAGATTATTCATGGTTTTCAAACAAAAAATCAAAACAAAACTTGCATAGAAACCCTGTTTTCTTAAAAGACTGTCTTACGCCAGAATGCTGGAGGGAGCATTTGGCATATATGTTTATCTGAGGGAAGTTCGGTTATAACAGCTGGCAGGGAGTGTTCGAGGGATAGCTCACGCGGCAAAGCCTGCCGAGGTCTTGACCAGCCTCGGTATGGTTAAAATGGTGCGCTTCCAGTACGTGGGGGCGAGGGCCGACGAAGCGGTCCCTGAGTGAAGTGCCAGGACACCTAAGGAGGATCCTGGAGGATTCTGACCAGGCGATGCACGGGCTCGCGGTGCCGAGGACACCCATTCGTATGTCGAGGAAGATATTGTATGACAGACCAATGTTATTGTAATCTATCACTGGATCTCGTTATTGACTCGCTGGTCTCAACGGAGAGTCTAGAGTGATACTGTTTTGTGAGAAACAAAGACTCAATGGAAATTTTGAAGTATGGCATGTGAAACCAGTAAATTGTTTTGTCAATGGATTATTTTTATATTAAAGTTTTAAAGAGGAGTGTGTGTGTATCTGTTTTCTAAAGCTAAAGTTAAGAAAGGCATTTCAATTATGGGTGGGTGAGTACTTGTTTGGTTCCACCGATTCCAGTGGTAGTGGCTAACCCATGGGCCAAATGGGGTTAGGCTAGAATCATGGAGTTTTAATAATCAAATTGAAAAAAAATCTTAGGATTACGCTAGGCTTCGAGTAGATAGTTAATGCCCTGATAAATTCTCGATTGAGTGGATCAACGGTTGTGCCTAATCTTGATTAGAAAAAAAGCGTTGAATTGCTCAGATGATCAAATTATATCAGTGATAGTTTCCTTCTATTTGTTTATTCAGGTAGAGGATAGTTTAGATTTTGATCTCGTTAGAAAACTCGTTAAGAAAAATTCAAAAAGGTGGAATTGTCCCCGCTTTCCGGGCATGGGAACTTTTTCCCGGTTTCGGTTTTCGGAGTGACCACCAGCCTAGTCTCGTGGCCGGATATTTGTGGGCGAGGCCCCGAGTGAGAGACCCTACACCGTGCAGGAGGGGACTGCTTCCGCTGCTGTCAGCTACCGGGAGTCCGGCGCACAGAGGGAGCAGTGGGATCTCACAGTTGGTATCAGAGCAAAAATTGCCTAATTTTTTTTAATAGAAATGTGGAAAAGAAATGTTTTTCACTCGTTAATACTTTGTGAATGAACTTCAAAAATTAAAAACTTATAAATTGAATTGTAAATTTATAGATGGACACCCCAAACCTATCTGGAATTCCTGGACTCTCTCAGAGTCAGGATATGATAGCTTTTGCGTTTGATCACCTCATCAACTCTGCTACGAACCGAATGAGCAGAGTGAGACTCGCTCGCCATTTTGAGAGTCTTTACTTTCCTGATCCTCTTGAGCGACATCGGTATATGTGGTTTAATGGAGGACGGTGCATTAATGTCAGTACCAGCCAGCGTCGGAGGCTCAGGCAAAATATCTCCTTGGCCATGATTCTGATAAGACTAGGGCTTGTTCAGCATGTGCAGCTCTTTGATCATTCACCTAGAAACTTTAGAACTTCATGCCGATTTTTTAGACTTCTTAGCCGCTTTATCCCTAGGAATAGAATTACAGCACCTCTTTGTGTAATGAATCGTGCGTACCATGGTATGTCTTCTTCGTAATTTCGCTTCTTTATGCGATTAAGACTGAGGCGGTGATTCTGGAGCCGAGCTGCTCTATGTACATATTGTAACTTTTATATAAATAAAGAAATGTTTCCGGAGAAAAATTCCCTGTTATATAAGTGATTGTTTATAGACGATCTGATATAAAGAAAAATCTGTTATCGGACATATGTCATAGATCTCCAATAAGATCATTGTCTTGTTTAAGAAATTGTTTTCCGAACCTCTTAAGTCTTAGAATCTCGTGGATGATATCAAAATAAAAATTTAATAATATATAATTTTTTGGCAGAATCATGATACGAGGAAACCGTGGCCGTCAGCCAGACCCTGTCTCTGAAGATGACGAGCTTGACCCTGATGTTCGCAAGGCTCTTCATAGGACTTAGCCAGGACCCTTCAAAGGAGAAGGGTAGAACCTGGGCGAGGCTGTGGAGAAATGGGTGGAACCCATGGAAGGGTATTTTGATGTCACAGGCTACCATGAGCGGAGCAAAATAGCTCTTGCCCGGCTGAAAATAGTGGAAACAGCCAGGGTAGCATGGAGGAACCACTGTGACACCAATCGTCTGAAAATAGTGGAAACAGCCAGGGTAGCATGGAGGAACCACTGTGACACCAATCGTCTGGACAGAAATACTTAATCTTGGAATGATCTAAAAACCTATCTAAGAAAGAGATTTTGTCCCCCTGGATTTTTGGAAACCAAAATGAACGAATTTTTAGAGCTAAAGGAGGAGAGCAAAACCATCGAGGAATATCACCACGCCTTTGCTCTTCTACTCAAATATTCACCACCTCTAGATGAAGAGCAACTCATGGCCAGGTTCATTCGGGGAATGAACGAACCCTTGGACACACTGTTCAAAAATGCCAAGCCAGTGTCCATGGCTGAAGCCATAAGAATGGCAAAAGATTTTGCCAAAGCCTTTGTAGGAAAGGTCCTACCAAAGCTTGCACCCTCTACCTTTAAAAGATTCCAAGCCCAGGGAAGTACTTCAAACTTTCCATCCCCGAAGAGGCAGCAAGGCCCGAATCAGAATCAGGATGCAGGAAGATTCCGAAGTGAAGGAAGACCCTTCCCCTAGAATACTTTCTCAGGAGCCCCACCTCTTTCAAGAAATCAGAGGGATGAGCTTAGAACTGAAAACCGATGTTTTGGATGCCAGGGTTTCGGTCAGCAGTTAAAAGATTGCCCGACTCCTGCCATGTCAAGGGGAAAGGGAAGTCAAGGACCCCGAATTCAGAGACCAACCCCTTCATACTAGTCCAATCAAGGTCCGTCTTGCCCAAGCCAGGGTAATCCCAGAAGAACTCCAGCTCAGCCATTTGCCTCTGTCCAGAGTAACCTCAGAACTCCTTCCCAGAACTGGGGCAACCAAAGAGGAAGATTTCTACCTTAGACTGCAGCAGCCAGAGCAGTCACAATTTCAGATGTAGTAGAAGAGGAAAAAGGGCAGATCTATGCTGCCATTCAAAATCAAGGGCCTAACCAGTAGTTCTCCGTCATCCATACTCCAGCAGAGTATCAGGGTAAGCCTTTTAAACTTTTGATTGATTCAGCAGTTCTCATTCATTCATTTCCCCTGGATGCTTGCGTAAGCTAGTCTTAGAACGGAAATCAGGGAAACCTATGCAAGTTGAATTGGCCAGTGGGAAGACTCTTTTCACTCACCATGAGATAGATCTTATCCAGTTCAATCTAGATGGTAATGTAACCGACTGTCAGTTTAAAGTCTTACCTCTGGGAGTTTTTGATGGGATCCTTGGAATGGATTGGCTTCACAAAAATCAAGCTGACATACTTTGTCACAATGGAACCATTTCCTTCCATGACCTTCACGGGAACAAAGTTCAAGGAAATGGAGTTTCCGGATCCCCAGACCTTCAGTTATAGTAAAAGCTTCCAGGTTGCTGAAAGGACTTAGGAAGAAGCAGCAAATTTATGTTGTCAAAATGAACCCAGTAGACTCAAAGCTTAAGGCTAAAGAACCAGAATGGTTAAGTGAATTTGATGATCTATTCCTAGCAGAGCTAACTGAAATGCCTACAATTCGGGAAGTAGATCATGTGATTGAGTTGACCCCCGGAGCTTAACTAGTAGCCCTACACACGTACAAAATGCCAGTTCCTGAAGCCATTGAACTCAAGGAACAGCTTAGGCAGCTGTTAGAACAAAGGTTTGTAAGACCCAGTGTTTCACCTTGGGGAGCGCCAGTTCTCTTTTAGAAAAAGAAAGATGGAACGCTTAGACTCTGTGTGGACTACAGAGGTCTAAATCAGCTGCAGTTAAGAATAAGTATCCTATCCCAAGAATTGATGAGCTTTTGGTTGGACAGGCTAAATGGATCCCAGATCTTCACAAAAATAGATCTCAAATCCAGGTATTACCAGATCAGGATCAATGATCAAGATATACCAAAAATAGCTATCAATACTCGCTATGGGCATTATGAATTTACTGTCATGCCATTCGGATTAACTAATGCCCCAGCTACATTCAATCGCCTAATGCAGGACATCCTCAGAGAATACTTGGATGATTTTGTTCCAGTTTTCTTTGATGACATTCTGATTTACTCAAGGAATGCAGCTGACCATGAGACTCATGTTAGAAAAGTTCTTGAGATTCTAAGGAAGCATCAACTCTTTGCCAAAAAGAGCAAATGCACTTTCTCTGCCAACCACGTTGAATACTTGGGCTTTCTGGTATCCAAAGATGGAATTTCTCTAGATTTCGCAAAAGTCCAAGCAGTCACATAGATTGGCCGGAACCAAAGATAGTGAAAGAAGTTAGAGGATTCTTGGGATTGACTGGTTGGTATAGGATTTTTATACCAAAGTATGCTCTCATAGCTTCCCCCCTGACTAATCTTCTCAAGAAGAATACCCCGTTTCAGTGGTCTGCCAGGTACAAGAGTGCTTTTGATAAGCTGAAGACTGCCTTGGTAACCAGTCCCATTTTGAAGCTGCCAAATTTTTCTCTACCCTTTGAGGTAGTAACTAATGCAAGTGGTTTTGCCCTGGGAGGTGCACTCATGCAGGAAGGTCATGCAGTGGCCTATGAATCCCGAAAGCTCAGAACGCATGAGAGGAATTATGCTGTCCATGACCTGGAATTACTTTCAGTAGTCTATGTATTAAAGTTGTGGAGACATTACCTACTGGGAAAAAGATTCACTTTGATGACAGATCATCAGAGCTTAAAGTGGATCTTTACTCAGAAGGACCTCAACATGCGCCAAAGAAGGTGGATGCAGACCCTGCAGGAATTTGATTTTGAAATCAAGTACCGCCCAGGCAAAGAAAATGTGGTAGCAGATGCCCTCAGTAGAAAAGCCTCCTTGCTTGAAACTCTGTGATATCAAATCCTTTGATTATTGAAGCAAGTGAGAAGATCATGCAGGATAGATTCTTTGGCCCTATTGCTACCCTACTTATGCAGGAAAGCAAAACTCCTCAGGAGTTGAACAGAGTTCAAGGGTATAGCCTAGATGATGGCATTATGTATTATAATCGTAGGCTATGCATTCCGAATGTTGAGGAAACCAAGGGACAAATTATGAATGAAGCCCATGATAGCCTTATAGAGCAGGACATCCAGGTTTCATCAAAACCTACATGTCTGTAAAGAAAAGCTTCTTTTGGCCTGGTCTGAAAAAGGATGTACTGAATCATGTATGTCAATGTCTGACATGCGAGAAAGTCAAAGCTGAAAGAGAGATATTTAGGTGAAATGATGCATTTTTGACACCTCTGCATGAGAGAATTCCCCTCATGAAGGAGGCGCCTATTTCACATGCTTGAATGAGTTTTAAACTCCCAAATAATGGGATATTTTTATCTCTTCTCTCTCTTGTTTCAACTAGATCCAAAAAGTGAGCAAAACTGATCTAAAAATGGTCAAAAATTGACCAAACTGATTTGGAAAATTCTAGAATTAGTTGGCTTGGTTAGAAACTCACTTTTTCCTATAAATAGAAGCCCTCCCCTTTGTTGAAACTCAATAGTGTTTTCGCACTGTTACCCTGCCTCTCCCAAGTGCCAAAGACTGTGAATTTTACTCATAATTCACTAGTTTTTGACCTTCCCTCTTCCAAAAGATTGGAGGCCACTCTTGTCTCAAACAAGAGTTGAACCCTTAAACCATTAAGCCAAAGGAAGCTCTCAAAGTCATTAGTAAGTTGGTGATTCTTCTCTTTTTCCACTTAATTTTATGGTTTTTTATGCTTTATGTCTTCTCTAAAATTGTAAATAATGTTATGCCTCATTACAAAAAGGCATTCCCCTCTCTTCTCTAGTAAATCCAACCATTCTCTTTCCTAGGTGAATGATTAATGATTAAAGTCAAGTTTTTTATAATGTTTATCTTAAATAGGTAGAAAAATGATTACTTTAGAATAATTTCAATACTCTTGGTGCACTTTTAAATAATTTTTGAGACTCAAAATTTAAAAAATGGTCAGCCATACAAAGGAGGTTATGGCAAAATTTTTAGAAATTAGTGAAATAAATTTCATCTTTTATTAATAAATCCTTATGGTTTCTATATTCTAAAGTACCATTTTCATGCATAGAAGATGCATTTTGATTATTTATATAAAAGAAAATTAGTATTATTATAAAAGTGTTACTTTTATCATATTTGATTTTCATGCATAGAAGTATGCATAAAAGATTAATTTTTATTATAAAAGTGTTACTTTTATCATATTTGATTTTCATGCATAGAAGTATGCATAAAAGATTAATTTTTATTATAAAAGTGTTACTTTTATCATATTTGATTTTCATGCATAGAAGTATGCATAAAAGATTATTTTTTATTATAAAAGTGTTACTTTTATCATATTTGATTTTCATGCATAGAAGTATGCATAAAAGATTAATTTTTATTATAAAAGTATTACTTTTATTATATTTAATTTTTATGCATAAATGGTTGCATAAAAGAATTTTTTTATATTAAAAGAGTGAATTTCATCATAAATGGTTTTTATGCATAAATGGTTGCATAAAAGAAATTTTTTTTATATTAAAAAAGTGAATTTCATCATAAATGGTTTTTATGCATAAATGGTTGCATAAAAGATATTTTTTATATAAAAGTGTGATTTTCATCATAAATATTTTTTTATGCATAAATGGGTGCATAAAAAATATTTTTTTATATTAAAAGTGTGATTTTCATCATAAATGGTTTTTATGCATAAACTTATGCATAGAAGATTTTTATATATATTAAAAGAGCGATTTTCACCATAAATGATTTTTTTATGATGATAAAAGTGTGACTTTCATCAAAATCGGATTTTATGCATAATTAGATGCATATTGAATCTTTATAATTAAATAAGGGTTCTCTTTAATCCTCTATTTAAATTTCGTAAGAATTGAAAAAATGAATAGGTAGATAATATGTGAGAGGAAATTCTACCATTTCATATTCACTAAGATGGTAATGAGAAAATTCAATTAAATTATCGAAGTCAGAGATCGAGATAAATGATTATTTTATTCCTCTTAAGAAATCCATGTTTTAGAAATCTGTAAACAAATATTCGTCGAAAGAAATTTAGAAAAAGAGAAATTAAAATAGTACCTTTCGAGAAAGATAATTTAGGAGGAACCTTTCCAGACCTAAACTCTGATTCAGACTATTGACCAAGACCAAATTCATTCGTCAATGACGATGTGATCAGTTCAGGAAAAATGCACTCAAAACACCCACCGAGTTAAGACTTTTGATTTTGATATGAGGATCAAGTTAACAGAATTCGAGGAATTCTGTTTGGAATTCAAACCTGGATCTAGAAGTCTGCCGAGGTCTTGACCAGCCTCGGTATGGTTAAAATGGTGCACTTCCAGTACGATGGGCGAGGGCCGACGAAGCGGTCCCTGAGTGAAGTGCCAGGACACCTAAGGAGGATCCTGGAGGGTTCTGACCAGGCGATGCACGGGCTCGCGGTGCCGAGGACACCCATTCGAATGTCGAGGAAGATATTGTATGACAGACCAATGTTATTGTAATCTATCACTGGATCTCGTTGTTGACTCGCTGGTCTCAACGGAGAGTCTAGAGTGATACTGTTTTGTGAGAAACAAAGACTCAATGGAAATTTTGAAGTATGGCATGTGAAACCAGTAAATTGTTTTGTCAATGGATTATTTTTATATTGAAGTTTTAAAGAGGAGTGTGTGCGTATTTGTTTTCTAAAGCTAAAGTTAAGAAAGGCATTTCAATTATGGGTGGGTGAGTACTTGTTTGGTTCCACCGATTCCAGTGGTAGGGTGGTGGCTAACCCATGGGCCGGATGGGGTTAGGCTGGAATCATGGAGTTTTAATAATCAAACTAAAAAAAAAAATCTTAGGATTACGGTAGGCTTCGAGTAGATAGTTAATGCCCTGATAAATTCTCGATTGAGTGGATCAACGGCTGTGCGTAATCTTGATTAGGAAAAAAGCATTGAATTGCTCAGATGATCAAATTATATCAGTGATAGTTTCTGTCTATCTGTTTATTCAGGTAGAGAATAGTTTAGATTTTGATCTCGTTAGAAAACTCATTAAGAAAAATTCAAAAAGTGGAATCGTCCCCGCTTTTCGGGCATGGGAAATTTTCCCGATTTCGGTTTTCGGAGTGACCACCAACCTAGCCTCGTGCCCGGATATTCATGGGCGAGGCCCCGAGTGAGAGACCCTGCCCCGCGCAGGAGGGGGCTGCTTCCGCTGTCAACTACCGGGAGTCCGGCACGCGAAGGGGGTAGTGGGATCTCACAGTTGGTATCAAAGCAGAAATTGCCTAAATTTTTTTAATAGAAATCTGGGAAAGAAATGTTTTTCACTCGTTAATACTTTGTGAATGAACTTCAAAAATTGAAAACTTATAAATTGAATTGTAAATTTATAGATGGACACCCCAAACCTATCTGGAATTCCTGGACTCTCTCAGAGTCAGGATACGATAGCTTTTGCATTTGATCACCTTATCAACTCTGCTATACGAACCGAATGAGCAGAGTGAGACTCGCTCGCCATTTTGAGAGTCTTTACTTTCCTGATCCTCTTGAGCGACATCGGTATATGTGGTTCAATGGAGGACGGTGCATTAATGTCAGTACCAGCCAGCGTCGGAGGCTCAGGCAAAATATCTCCTTGGCCATGATTCTGATAAGACTAGGGCTTGTTCAGCATGTGCAGCTCTTTGATCATTCACCCAGGAACTTTAGAACTTCATGCCGATTTTTTAGACTTCTTAGCCGCTTTATCCCTAGGAATAGAATTACAGCACCTCTTTGTGTAATGAATCGTGTGTACCATGGTATGTCTTTTTCGTAATTTCGCTTCTTTATGCGATTAAGACTGAGGCGGTGATTCTGGAGCCGAGCTGCTCTATGTACATATTGTAAATTTTATATAAATAAAGAAATATTTTTGGAGAAAAATTCCGTGTTATATAAGTGATTGTTTATAGACGATCTGATATAAAGAAAAATCTGTTATCGGACATATAAGTGATTGTTTATAGACGATCTGATATAAAGAAAAATCTGTTATCGGACATATGTCATAGATCTCCCTAAGATCATTGTCTTGGTTAAGAAATTGTTTTCCAAACCTCTTAAGTCTTAGAATCTCGTGGATGATATCAAAAAAAAATTTAATAATATATAAATTTTTGGCAGATTCATGAGACGAGGAAACCGTGGCCGTCAGCCAGACCCTGCCTCTGAAGATGACGAGCTTGACCCTGATGTTCGCAAGGCTCTTCATAGGACTCAGCCAGGACCCTTCAAAGGAGAAGGGGAGAACCTGGGCGAGGCTATGGAGAAATGGGTGGAAGCCATGGAAGAGTATTTTGATGTCACATGCTACAATGAGCGGAGCAAAATGGTTCTTGCCCGGCTGAAAATAGTGGAAATAGCCAGGGTAGCATGGAGGAACCACTGTGACACCAACCGTCTGGACAGAAATACTCAATCCTGGAATGATCTAAAAACCTATCTAAGAAAGAGATTTTGTCCCCCTGGATTTTTGGAAACCAAAATGAACGAAATTTTAGAGCTAAAGCAGGAGAGCAAAACCATCGAGGAATATCACCAGGCCTTTGCTCTTCTACTCAAATATTCACCACCTCTAGATGAAGAGCAACTCATGGCCAGGTTCATTCGGGGAATGAACGAACCCTTGGACACACTGGTCAAAAATGCCAAGCCAGTGTCCATGGCTGAAGCCGTAAGAATGGCAAAAGATTTTGCCAAAGCCTTTGTAGTAAAGGTCCTGCCAAAGCCTGGACCCTCTAACTTTAAAAGATTCCAAGCCCAGGGAAGTACTTCAAACTTTCCACCCCCGAAGAGGCAGCAAGGCCCGAATCAGATTTAAGATTATTCATGGTTTTCAAACAAAAAATCAAAACAAAACATGCATAGAAACCCTGTTTTCTTAAAAGATTGTCTTACGCCAGAATGCTGGAGGGAGCATTTGGCATATATGTTTATCTAAGGGAAGTTCGGTTGCAACAGCTAGCGGGGAGTATTTGAGGGATAGCTCACGCGGCAAAGCCTGCCGAGGTCTTGACCAGCCTCGGTATGGTTAAAATGGTGCGCTTCTGATACGATGGGCGAGGGCCGACAAAGCGGTCCCTGAGTGAAGTGCCAGGACACCTAAGGAGGATCCTAGAGGGTTCTGACCAGGCGATGCACGGGCTCGCGGTGCCAAGGACACCCATTGGTATGTCGAGGAAGATATTGTATGATTGACCAATGTTATTGTAATCTATCATCACTGGATCTCGTTGTTGACTCACTGGTCTCAACGGAGAGTCTAGAGTGATACTGTTTTGTGAGAAACAAAGACTCAATGGAAATTTTGAAGTATGGCATATGAAACCAGTAAATTGTTTTGTCAATGGATTATTTTTATATTAAAGTTTTAAAGAGGAGTGTGTGCATATCTGTTTTCTAAAGCTAAAGTTAAGAAAGGCATTTCAATTATGGGTGGGTGAGTACTTGTTTGGTTCCACCGATTCCAGTGGGGCTAACCCATGGGCCGGATGGGGTTAGGCTGGAATCATGGAGTTTTAATAATCAAACTGAAAAAAAATCTTAGGATTACGCTAGGCTTCGAGTAGATAGTTAATGCCCTGATAAATTCTCGATTGAGTGGATCAACGGTTGTGCCTAATCTTGATTAGGAAAAAAGCGTTGAATTGCTTAGATGATCAAATTATATCAGTGATAGTTTCCTTCTATCTGTTTATTCAGGTAGAGGATAGTTTAGATTTTGATCTGGTTAGAAAACTCGTTAAGAAAAATTCAAAAAGGTGGAATCGTCCCCGCTTTCCGGGCATGGGAAATTTTCCCGGTTTCCGTTTTCGGAGTGACCACCAGTCTAGTCTCGTGCCCGGATATTCGTGGGCGAGGCCCCGAGTGAGAGACCTTGCCCTATACAGGAAGGGGCTGCTTCCGCTGTCAGCTACCAGGAGTCCGGCGTGCGGAGGGGGCAGTGGGATCTCACAGTTGGTATCAGATCAAAAATTGCCTAATTTTTTTTTAATAGAAATCTGGGAAAGAAATGTTTTTCACTCGTTAATACTTTGTGAATGAACTTCAAAAATTGAAAACTTATAAATTGAATTGTAAATTTATAGATGGACACCCCAAACCTATCTGGAATTCCTGGACTCTCTCAGAGTCAGGATATGATAGCTTTTGCGTTTGATCACCTTATCAACCCTGCTACTACGAACCGAATGAGCAGAGTGAGACTCGCTCGCCATTTTGAGAGTCTTTACTTTCCTGATCCTCTTGAGCGACATCGGTATATGTGGTTCAATGAAGGACGGTGCATTAATGTCAGTACCAGCCAGCGTCGAAGGCTCAGGCAAAATATCTCCCTGGCCATGATTCTGATAAGACTAGGGCTTGTTCAGTATGTGCAGCTCTTTGATCATTCACCCAGGAACTTTAGAACTTCATGCCGATTTTTGAGACTTCTTAGCTGCTTTATCCCTAGGAATAGAATTACAGCACCTCTTTGTGTAATGAATCGTGTGTACCATGGTATGTCTTCTTCGCAGTTTCGCTTCTTTATGCGATTAAGACTGAGGCGGTGATTCTGGAGCCGAGCTGCTCTATGTACATATTGTAACTTTTATATAAATAAAGAAATGTTTCCGGAGAAAAATTCCCTGTTATATAAGTGATTGTTTATAGACGATCTGATATAAAGAAAAATCTGTTATCGGACATATGTCATAGATCTCCAATAAGATCATTGTCTTGTTTACGAAATTGTTTTCCGAACCTCTTAAGTCTTAGAATCTCGTGGATGATATCAAAATAAAAATTTAATAATATATAAATTTTTGGCAGAATCATGAGACGAGGAAACCGTGGCCGTCAGCCAGACCCTGTCTCTGAAGATGACGAGCTTGACCCTGATGTTTGCAATCTGGGAGTTTTTGACAGGATCCTTGGAATGGATTGGCTCCACAAAAATCAAGCTGACATACTATCACAATGGAACCATTTTCTTCCATGACCTTCACGAGAACAAAGTTCAAGGAAATGGAGTTTCTGGATCCCTAAACCTTCAGTTAGTAAAAGCTTCCAGGTTGCTGAAAGGACTTAGGAAGAAGCAGCAAATTTATGTTGTCAAAATGAACCCAGTAGACTCAAAGCTTAAGGCTAAAGAACCATAATTGTTAAGTGAATTTGATGATCTATTCCCAGCAGAGCTAACTGAAATGCCTCCAATTCGGGAAGTAGATCATGTGATTGAGTTGACCCCCGGAGCTCAACCCAGTAGCCCTACGCACGTACAAAATGCCAGTTCCTGAAGCCATTGAACTCAAGGAATAGCTCAGGCAGCTTTTAGAACAAAGGTTTGTAAGACCCAGTGTTTCACCTTGGGGAGGGCCAGTTCTCTTTCAGAAAAAGAAAGATGGAATGCTTAGACTCTGTGTGGACTACAGAGGTCTAAATCAGATGCAGTTAAGAATAAGTATCCTATCCCAAGAATTGATGAGCTTTTGGACAGGCTAAATGGAGCCCAGATCTTCACAAAAATAGATCTCAAATCCGGGTATTACTAGATCAGGATAAATGATCAAGATATACCAAAAACAGTCATCAATACTCACAAAAATAGATCTCAAATCCGGGTATTACTAGATCAGGATAAATGATCAAGATATACCAAAAACAGTCATCAATACTCGCTACTATGGGCATTATGAATTTACTGTCATGCCATTCGGATTAACTAATGCCCCAGCTACATTCAATCGCCTAATGCAGGACATCCTCAGAGAATACTTGGATGATTTTGTTCTAGTTTTCTTTAATGACATTCTGATTTACTCAAGGAATGCAGCTGACCATGAGACTCATGTTAGAAAAGTTTTTGAGATTCTAAAGAAGCATCAACTCTTTGCCAAAAAGAGCAAATGCACTTTCTCTGCCAACCACGTTGAATACTTGGGCTTTCTGGTATCCAAAGATGGAATTTCTCTAGATTCCGCAAAAGTCCAAGCAGTCACATAGATTGGCCGGGGAACCAAAGACAGTGAAAGAAGTTAGAGGATTCTTGGGATTGACTGGTTGGTATAGGATTTTTATACCAAAGCATGCTCTCATAGCTTCCCCCCTGACTAATCTTCTCAAGAAGAATATCCCATTTCAGTGGTCTGCCAGGTGCCAGAGTGCTTTTGATAAGCTTAAGACCGCCTTGGTAACCAGTCCCGTTCTGAAGCTGCCAGATTTTTTTCTACCCTTTGAGGCAGTAACTGATGCAAGTGGTTTTGCCCTGGGAGGTGCACTCATGCAGGAAGGTCATGCAGTGGCCTATGAAACCCGAAAGCTCAGAACGCATGAGAGGAATTATGCTGTCCATGACCTGGAATTACTTTCAGTAGTCTATGCCTTAAAGTTGTGGAGACATTATCTACTGGGAAAAAGATTCACTTTGATGATAGATCATCAGAGCTTAAAGTGGATCTTTACTCAAGAGGACCTCAACATGCGCCAAAGAAGGTGGATGCAGACCCTGCAGGAATTTGATTTTGAAATCAAGTACCACCCAGGCAAAGAAAATGTGGTAGCAGATGCCCTCAGTAGAAAAGCCTCCTTGCTTGCAATTACTGTGTTACTTGCATGATCTTCTCACTTGCTTCAATAATCAAAGGATAGATTCTTTGGCCCTATTGCTACCCTACTTATGCAGGAAAGCAAAACTCCTCATCAGGAGTTGAACAGAGTTCAAGGGTAAAGCCTGGATGATGGCATTATGTATTATAATCGCAGGCTATGCATTCCGAATGTTGAGGAAACCAAGGGACAAATTATGAATGAAGCCCATGATAGCCTTATAGTAGGACATCCAGGTTTCATCAAAACCTACATGTCTGTAAAGAAAAGCTTCTTTTGGCCTGGTCTGAAAAAGGATGTACTGAATCATGTACGTCAATGAGACTGACATGCCAGAATGTCAAAGTTGAAAGAGTAAAAATGCCTGGGAAGTTACATCCATTGGACAGATGAAGTGGGAATGTATCAGTATGGATTTTATTACTAGATTACCTTCAGTGCAATCAGGTTACAACTCCATTTTCATGGTAGTTGACAGACTAACCAAAGTTGCCCATCTGATCCCAATAAAAGAAACCTACACTGCAGTGGATGTGGCCAGAGTGTTCCTCAAAGAAATCTTCAGATTGCATGGCCTACCCACCAGGAGAATAGTAAGTGATCGAGATCCCAAGTTTACTTCAAGGTTCTGGACTGCATTTTTCGAAGCAGTGGGAACTTTCTTGGATCTCAGTACAGCTTATCACCCTGAGACCGATGGTCAAACTGAAAGGGTAAACCAAGTAATCGAAGATATACTTTGGTCAGTGGATGTTGAATAGAGTTCAAGGGTACAGCCTGGATGATGGCATTATGTATTATAATCGCAGGCTATGCATTCCCAATGTTGAGGAAACCAAGGGATAAATTATGAATGAAGCCCATGATAGCCTTATAGCAGGACATCCAGGTTTCATCAAAACCTACATGTCTGTAAAGAAAAGCTTCTTTTGGCCTGGTCTGAAAAAGGATGTACTGAATCATGTACGTTAATGTCTGACATGCCTGAAAGTCAAAGCTGAAAGAGTAAAAATGCCTGGGAAGTTACATCCATTGGACATCCCCCAGATGAAGTGGGAATGTATCAGTACGGATTTTATTACTGGATTACCTTCAGTGCAATCAGGTTACAACTCCATTTTCATGGTAGTTGACAGACTAACCAAAGTTGCCCATCTGATCCCAGTAAAAGAAACCTACACTGCAGTGGATGTGGCTAGAGTGTTCCTCAAAGAAATCTTTAGATTGCATGGCCTACCCAGGAGAATAGTAAGTGATCGAGATCCCAAGTTTATTTCAAGGTTCTGGATTGCATTTTTCGAAGCAGTGGAAACTTTCTTGGATCTCAGCACAGCTTATCACCCTGAGACCGATGGTCAAACTGAAAGGGTAAACCAAGTAATCGAAGATATACTTCGGTCATGCTGTGGCAGGGAACCCAAGAAGTGCCTACGCTATTTGCACCTAGTCGAGTTCACCTACAATGCTTCTTATCACCGAAGTATCGGGATGAGCCCTTTTAAAGCTCTGTATGGACAAGATTGCTTAACTCCATTAACTTGGTACGACCCATTGATTAGGGTCGAGATGTCCAGACAGATGCTTGATGACATGGAGCAACAAATGCAGGCAATTCGTAGAGATATAAAAGCTGCCCAGGATCAACAGAAGCAATATGCAGATAAGAAGAGGACAGACAGAGAAATCAAAGAAGCAGATATGGTCTTCATTCGAGTACGACCCAAAAGGAGTTCTTTATCTCTTGGGAAGTACAAGAAGTTATCCCCCAGATATTGTGGGCCATATCTGATTACAAAGAAAGTAGGTGACTTAGCCTACGAGCTTCTTCTGCCTCCTCATCTTAAAGTTCATAATGTATTTCATATAAGCCTTCTAAAGAAATATGTGCCAAGACATCTCACGTTTTTCAAGTGGGAGAGAATGTAAGATTCCTCCCCAGCCTCTCAAGATATCCAGCATCTTCCCCTGTAATCAAATCCCTCTTCAGAAATATAAAAGATCTTGTTTCTACCAGTTTTGGCCTAGAGAGAGAAAATCTTCTAGAGAGTGGTAATTCAGTTTTTAAATATTTTTGGATAGAAAAATATCTCATCGTATTAAAATAAGTTTCCCTGAAACAGAAGTTCAAGAAGATTTCCAGAAGGTGCATTAGATATTAAGTATAAGTTGTTCAAGAGGCATTATCCTAGGGGTGAAGATTTTTTCGAAATTTTAAATTAAGTTTCCTATGGACCAATAAGATTCATCAAAATGTAGGGAGGAGATAAATGAAGAAATAAAAGAAAAATACCCCAAAAATGAGTAAATTCTCACATAAGATGAAGAGTTGACTAAGGACAAGGTTAATAGTTAAAAAAGAGAGATATTTAGGTGAAATGATGCATTTTTGACACCTCTGCATGGGGGAATTCCCCTCATGAAGGAGGCATCTATTTCACATGCTTGAATGAGTTTTAAACTCCCAAATAATGGGATATTTTTATCTCTCCTCTCTCCTGTTTCAACTAGATCCAAAAAGTGAGCAAAACTGACCTAAAAATGGTCAAAAATTGACCAAACTGATCTGGAAAATTCTAGAATTAGTTGGCTTGGTTAGAAGCTCACTTTTTCCTATAAATAGGAGCCCTCCTCTTTGTTGAAACTCAATAGTGTTTTTGCACTGTTACCCTGCCTCTCCCAAGTGCCAAAGACTGTGAATTTTACTCATAATTCACTAGTTTTTGACCTTCCCTCTTCCAAAAGATTGGTGGCCACTCTTGTCTCAAACAAGAGTTGAACCCTCAAACCATCAAGCCAAAGGAAGCTCTCAAAGTCATTAGTAAGTTGGTGATTCTTCTCTTTTCCCACTTAATTTTATGGTTTTTAATGGTTTTTTATGCTTTATGTCTTCTCTAAAATTACAAATAATATTATGCCTCATTACAAAAAGGCATTCCCCTCTCTTCTCTAGTAAATCCAACCATTCTCTTTCCTAGGTGAATGATTAATGATTAAAGTCAAGTTTTTTATAATGTTTGTCTTAAATAAGTAGAAAAATGATTACTTTAGAATAATTTCAATACTCTTGGTGCTTTTTTAAATAATTTTGAAGACTTATAATTTGAAAAATGGTCAGCCATACAAAGGAGTTATGGCAAAATTTTTGAAAATTAGTAAAATAAATTTCATCTTTTATTATTCTAAAAGAGTAATCCTTATGGTTTCTATATTCTAAAGTAACATTTTCATGCATAGAAAATGCATTTTGATTATTTATATAAAAGAAAATTAGTATTATTATAAAAGTGTTACTTTTATCATATTTGATTTTCATGCATAGAAGTATGCATAAAAGATTAATTTTTATTATAAAAGTGTTACTTTTATCATATTTGATTTTTATGCATAAAAGTATGCATAAAAGATTATTTTTTATTATAAAAGTGTTATTTTTATCATATTTGATTTTCATGCATAGAAGTATGCATAAAAGATTAATTTTTATTATAAAAGTGTTACTTTTATCATATTTGATTTTCATGCAAAGAAGTATGCATAAAAGATTAATTTTTATTATAAAAGTGTTACTTTTATCATATTTGATTTTCATGCATAGAAGTATGCATAAAAGATTAATTTTTATGCATAAATGGTTGCATAAAAGAAATTTTTTTTATATTAAAAGAGTGAATTTCATCATAAATGGTTTTTATGCATAAATGGTTGCATAAAAGAAATTTTTTTATATTAAAAAAGTGAATTTCATCATAAATGGTTTTTATGCATAAATGGTTGCATAAAAGATATTTTTTATATTAAAAGTGTGATTTTCATCATAAATGGTTTTTATGCATAAATGGGTGCATAAAAGATATTTTTTTATATTAAAAGTGTGATTTTCATCATAAATGGTTTTTATGCATAAACTTATGCATAGAAGATTTTTATTTTTATTTTTAAAAGAGTGATTTTCACCATAAATGATTTTTTTATGATGATAAAAGTGTGACTTTCATCAGAATCGGATTTTATACATAATTAGATGCATATTGAATCTTTATAATTAAATAAGGGTTCTCTTTAATCCTCTATTTCAATTTCGTAAGAATTGGAAAAATGAATAGGTAGATAATATGTGAGAGGAAATTCTACCATTTCATATTCACTAAGATGGTAATGAGAAAATTCAATTAAATTATCGAAGTCAGAGATCGAGATAAATGATTATTTTATTCCTCTTAAGAAATCCATGTTTTAGAAATCTGTAAACAAATATTCATCGAAAGAAATTTAGAAAAAGAGAAATTGAAATAGTACCTTTCGAGAAAGATAATTTAGGAAGAACCTTTCCAGACCTAAACTCTGATTCAGACTATTGACCAAGACGAAATTCATTCGTCAATGACGATGTGATCAGTTCAGGAAAAATGCACTCAAAACACCCACCGAATCTGAATCTAGTTAAGACTTTTGATTTTGATCTGAGGATCAAGTTAACATAATTCGAGGAATTTTGTTTGGAATTCAGACTTGGATCTAGAAGTATTGGGATACAGATTTAAGATTATTCATGGTTTTCAAACAAAAAATCAAAACAAAACTTGCATAGAAACCCTGTTTTCTTAAAAGATTGTCTTACGCCAGAATGCTGGAGGGAGCATTTGGCATATATGTTTATCTAAGGGAAGTTCGGTTGCAACAGCTGGCGGGGAGTGTTCGAGGGACAGCTCACGTGGCAAAGCCTGCCGAGGTCTTGACCAGCCTCGGTATGGTTAAAATGGTGCGCTTCCAGTAGGATAGGCAAGGGCCGACGAAGCGGTTCTTGAGTGAAGTTCCAGGACACCCAAGGAGGATCCTGGAGGGTTCTGACCATGCGATGCACGGGCTCGCGGTGATGAGGACACCCATTCGTATGTCAAGGAAGATATTGTATGACAGACCAATGTTATTGTAATCTATCACTGGATCTCGTTGTTGACTCGCTAGTCTCAACGGAGAGTCTAGAGTGATACTGTTTTATGAGAAATAAAGACTCAATGGAAATTTTGAAGTATGGCATGTGAAACCAGTAAATTGTTTTTTCAATGGATTATTTTTATATTAAAGTTTTAAAGAGGAGTGTGTGCGTATCTATTTTCTAAAGCTAAAGTTAAGAAATGCATTTCAATTATGGGTGGGTGAGTACTTGTTTGGTTCCACCGATTCCAGCGGTAGGGTGGTGGCTAACCCATGGGCCGGATGGGGTTAGGCTGGAATCATGGAGTTTTAATAATCAAACTGAAAAAAAATCTTAGGATTACGCTAGGGTTCGAGTAGATAGTTAATGCCCTGATAAATTCTCGATTGAGTGGATCAACGGTTGTGCCTAATCTTGATTAGGAAAAAAGCGTTGAATTGCTCAGATGATCAAATTATATCAGTGATAGTTTCCTTCTATCTGTTTATTCAGGTAGAGGATAGTTTAGATTTTGATCTTGTTAGAAAACTCGTTAAGAAAAATTCTAAAAGGTGGAATCGTCCTCGCTTTTCGAGCATGAAAAATTTTCCCGGTTTCGGTTTTCGGAGTGACCACCAACCTAGTCTCGTGCTCCGATATTCATGGGCGAGGCTCCGAGTGAGAGACCCTGCCCCGCGCAGGAGGGGGCTACTTCCGCTGTCGCGGAGGGGGCAGTGGGATCTCACAGTTGGTATCAGAGCACAAATTGCCTAAATTTTTTTTACTAGAAATCTGGGAAAGAAACGTTTTTCACTCGTTAATACTTTGTGAATGAACTTTGAAAACTTATAAATTGAATTGTAAATTTATAGATGGACACCCCAAACCTATCTGGAATTCCTGGACTCTCTCAGAGTCAGGATATGATAGCTTTTGCGTTTGATCACCTCATCAACTCTGCTACGAACCGAATGAGCAGAGTGAGACTTGCTCGCCATTTTGAGAGTCTTTACTTTCCTGATCCTCTTGAGCGACATCGGTATATGTGGTTCAATGGAGGACGGTGCATTAATGTCAGTACCAGCCAACGTCGGAGGCTCAGGCAAAATATCTCCTTGGCCGCCATGATTCTGATAAGACTAGGGCTTGTTCAGCATGTGCAGCTCTTTGATCATTCACCCAGGAACTTTAGAACTTCATGCCAATTTTTTAGACTTCTTAGCTGCTTTATCCCTAGGAATAGAATTACAGCACCTCTTTGTGTAATGAATCGTGTGTACCATGGTATGTCTTCTTCGCAGTTTTGCTTCTTTATGCGATTAAGACTGAGGCGGTGATTCTGGAGCTGAGCTGCTCTATGTACATATTGTAACTTTTATATAAATAAAGAAATATTTCTGAAGAAAAATTCCCTGTTATATATGTGATTGTTTATAGACGATCTGTTATATAAGTGATTGTTTATAGACGATCTGATATAAAGAAAAATCTGTTATCGGACATATGTCATAGATCTCCAATAAGATCATTGTCTTGTTTGAGAAATTGTTTTCCGAACCTCTTAAGTCTTAGAATCTCGTGGATGATATCAAAATAAAAATTTAATAATATATAAATTTTTGGTAGAATCATGAGACGAGGAAACCGTGGCCATCAGCCAGACTCTGTCTCTGAAGATGACGAGCTTGACCCTGATGTTCGCAAGGCTCTTCATAGGACTCAGCCAGGACCCTTCAAAGGAGAAGGGGAGAACCTGGGCGAGGCTATGGAGAAATGGGTGGAAGTCGTGGAAGAGAATTTTGATGTCACAGGCTACAATGAGCGGAGCAAAATGGCTCTTGCCCGGCTGAAAATAGTGGAAACAGCCAGGGTAGCATGGAGGAACCACTGTGACATCAACCGTCTGGACAGAAATACTCAATCCTGGAATGATCTAAAAACCTATCTAAGAAAGAGATTTTGTCCCCCTGGATTTTTGGAAACCAAAATGAACGAATTTTTAGAGCTAAAGCAGGAGAGTAAAACCATCGAGGAATATCACCAGGCCTTTGCTCTTCTACTCAAATATTCACCACCTCTAGATGAAGAGCAACTCATGGCCAGGTTCATTCGGGGAATGAACGAACCCTTGGACACACTGGTCAAAAATGCCAAGCCAGTGTCCATGGCTGAAGCCGTAAGAATGGCAAAAGATTTTGCCAAAGCCTTTGTAGTAAAGGTCCCGCCAAAGCTTGTACCCTCTAAGGTCCCGCCAAAGCTTGTACCCTCTAACTTTAAAAGATTCCAAGCCCAGGGAAGTACTTCAAACTTTCCACCCCCGAAGAGGCAACAAGGCCCGAATCAGATTTATGATTATTCATGGTTTTCAAACAGAAAATCAAAACAAAACTTGCATAGAAACCCTGTTTTCTTAAAAGATTGTCTTACGCCAGAATGCTAGAGGGAGCATTTGGCATATATGTTTATCTAAGGAATGTTCGGTTGCAACAGCTCGTGGGGAGTGTTCGAGGGACAGCTCACGTGGCAAAGCCTGCCGAGGTCTTGACCAGCCTCGGTATGGTTAAAATGGTGCGCTTCCGGTACGATGGGCGAGGGCCGACAAAGCGATCCCTGAGTGAAGTGCCAGGATACCTAAGGAGGATCCTGGAGGGTTCTGACGAGGCGATGCATGGGCTCGTGGTGCCGAGGACACCCATTCGTATGTCAAGGAAGATATTGTATGACAGACCAATGTTATTGTAATCTATCATCACTGGATCTCATTGTTGACTCGTTGGTCTCAACGGAGAGTCTAGAGTGATACTATTTTGTGAGAAACAAAGACTCAATGAAAATTTTGAAGTATGGCATGTGAAACCAGTAAATTGTTTTGTCAATGGATTATTTTTATATTAAAGTTTTAAAGAGGAGTGTGTGCGTATCTGTTTTCTAAAGCTAAAGTTAAGAAAGGCATTTCAATTATGGGTGGGTGAGTACTTGTTTGGCTCCACCGATTCTAGTGGTAGGGTGGTGGCTAACCCATGGGCCGGATGGGGTTAGGCTGGAATCATGGAGTTTTAATAATCAAATTGAAAAAAAATCTTAGGATTACGCTAGGCTTCGAGTAGATAGTTAATGCCCTGATAAATTCTCGATTGAGTGGATCAACGGCTGTGCCTAATCTTGATTAGGAAAAAAGCGTTGAATTGCTCAGATGATCAAATTATATCAGTGATAGTTTCCTTCTATCTGTTTATTCAGGTAGAGGATAGTTTAGATTTTGATCTCGTTAGAAAACTCGTTAAGAAAAATTCAAAAAGGTGGAATCGTCCCCGCTTTTCGGGCATGGGAAATTTTCCCGGTTTCAGTTTTCGGAGTGACCACCAGCCTAGTCTCGTGCCCGGATATTCATGGGCGAGGCCCCGAAAGAGAGACTCTGCCCCGCGCAGGAGGGGGCTGCTTTCACTGTCAGCTACCGGGAGTCCGGCGCGCAGAGGGGGCAGTGGGATCTCACAGGCCTAATGTTTCACCATGGGGTGCTCTAGGTCTATTCCAAAAGAAGAAGGATGGAACACCTTGGTTGTGCATTGATTACAGAGGATTGAATCAGATCACAGCAGTGAAGAACAACTATCCTATCCCTAGGATAGATGAGCTTCTAGATCGCCTACATGGGTCAAATATCTTCACCAAAATTGACTTCAATTCTGGGTACTATTAGATTCAGGTCAAAGAAGAAGGTATACCAAAGACAGCTTTCAACTCTAGGTACGGACACTATAAGCTCACTATGATGTGCTTTGGCTTGACCAATTCTCCAACAACTTTCAATCGCTTGCTGCAAGATATCTTCAGGAATCAACTAGACAGACATGTTCTAGTCTTCTTTGATGATATTTTGGTATACTCAAAGGATGAAGTAGAGCACGAAAAGCATGTAAGGGAAGTACTAGAAATACTCAAAAAACACCAGCTCTTCGCCAAAAGGAGTAAGTGTACCTTCTTCTCTAGTAAAATCAAATACCTAGGGTTCATTGTATCTGAAGAAGGGATCTCAGTGGACCCTGCAAAGGTCAAGGACATAGTGGAGTGGCGCAACCCAAAAATGCCAAAGAAGTTAGGGGATTCCTTAGAATTGCTGGGTGGTATAGGGTCTTCATCAAAGATTATGCGAAGATTGTCGCTCCTCGAACTAAAGTGTTAAAGAATAATGCCAAGATAATATGGGAAAAGGATCAAGATAAAACCTTTGAATCACTCAAGGGTGCTCTAATTACGGCCCCCATATTAAAACTACTAGACTTTGAAGCAGATTTTGAGGTGATAACGGATGCTAGCGGTTTAGCAATCGAAGGAGTCCTTCAGCAAGAGGGAAGGCCGATAGCATATACTTCTCGAAAGCTAAAGGACTATGAGAAGAACTATGCAACCCATGATTTGGAACTTTTAGCAGTCATTCATGCTCTCAAATCATGGTGACACTACCGGAGGAAGTTCGTGCTCAGTACTACAGACCACAAAAGCCTAAGTGGATTCTAACCCAGCTAGTCCTCAACATGAGGCAAAGGGGATGGATGGAAACCTTGGTGGAATATGACTTCGAGGTCAAGTACTTGAAGGGGAAAGATAATGTGGTAGCAAATGCGCTTAGTAGGAAATCTTTTCTGGCAGCAATCTCTATGCCGCCCGAAAACCCCTTACTGTCAGAGATAAAAGATAACCTACCCAGGGATGAGTATTTTGGATGAATTCTAGGAATCATGTCCCAAGACATTCAATCAAAGAAAGACAAATAGATAATCGAGGATTATACCTTGGATGATGGATGTCTCTTCTATCAGTTTTGGCTATGCATACCCAACTACGAAGGCTTTAGGCATAAGATTCTATGGGAATCCCATGAATCTCTTGCTGTGCAGTTGGACACCCCAGTAATGTCAAGATGCTCAATGCAGTTCATAAAAGAGTTTTTTGGCCATGACTAAAGCAGGATGTTTTGAAATATATAACTCAACGCCCAGTTTATCAAAAGGTCAAAGTAGAGAGGATCAAGCTTCCAGGCAAGTTGCATCCCCTTGATATTCCTCAGATGAAATGGGAGTGTCTTAGTATGGACTTTGTCACTAGTCTACCATTTGTGCAAGGGGGGTATGATTCAATCATGGTAGTAGTACATAGGCCAACCAAGGTAGCCCATCTTATTCTAGTTAAGAAAAACTTTTTGGCCTCTGATATAGCTAGAATCTTCATTAAGGATATCTTTAGGCTGCACGGCCTCTCCAAGAGGATTGTAAGTAATAGAGACACAAAGTTTTGGATAGCTCTCTTCCAAGGCATAGGAACTCAGCTAAATTTCAGCACAGCTTATCACCTAGAAACTGATGGCCAAACTGAAAGGGTCAACCAAGTAATTGAAGATATCCTTAGGGCTTATTGCAGTCAGGACCCCAAGTGATGGATGCACTATATTCCATTAGTGGAATTTATTTACAACTCATCCTACCACAGAAGTATTGGCATATCACCTTTTTAAAGCTTTATAACACCCTTAAGTTGGTCTGACACTACAATCAGAGTAGAATCCTCTAAGAAGATGCTAAATGAGAACAGATGAGGTCCATACGTAAAGAGATTAAAGCTGCCCAAGATCGACAAAAGCATTATGTTGATGCAAAAATGTCAGAACGCTTATTTAAAGAGGGGGACATGGTCTTCCTAAGAGTGAGGCTGAAGAGGACCTCTCTATCTCTTGGGAAGTATAAACAGCTATGTCCTTGATACTGTGGAACATATGTTAGTACCCGAAAAATTAATGACCAAACCTATGAACTCTTATTACCCCCTAATCTAAAAATCCACAATGTATTTCATGTAAGTCTTCTGAAAGCCTATGTACCAAGTCTTGACCATATCTTGGATGATGAGAAAATTGTCATGCCATCCCAAGGTAGTTTATAAATTAAGCCTGACAAGATTCTTGACACCACTAGGGAAAGGATCTTGAGAAATGGAATCATTAGAGAACATCTTGTACTATGGCAAAACTTTTCCAGCGATGATATACATACATACATACATACATACATACATACATATATATATATATATATGGAAAGTAAGTTAGGATAAGACTAAAAGAGAATATTTGGTAAGTGGTTGCCATGTGAAGGTCAACGCCTCTTTAAGCTCATAACCTTCTCTATCTTTCTCTATCTAATGGACCTATATACATGGAATGCAAGCCTAATTATTATTTAGTCTCTCTTACAGACCTTTATTTCCTAGAGATACTTACTTTCCATATCAAAACTTTTGGGTTGGATCTGAAACATACTTCTGATCAGCACTTAGAAGTTTAATATAGGATGGTGCTTAGAATTGTGAATAGTGGTTTCCTAGACCTCTACAAAGGTCTCTCTCTCACTTGCCCTACTAACGAAGGACATAACATTGTCCTTAAAGTTGACCCCAAAACACAAAAGCAATTACATGTTTCTATGAGATGGCTGAACAACAAAATCTTCATCATGTACAAACCTACAATATATTGCATGAAATCATACAAAAACTTGGTAGGTTAGAGAGCACATTACAAATCATCCAACCCTCTCACTCCTTTTCCTCTTCATCTGTAAAAAATGCATATGAAAAGAGGTAAGCCATCCCAAGGATGTTCTCAATGATCAAAACCAGAATGTGGACTGATGACCAATTTGTAGAATTACCTCCACAGAATATTATTATTCACCCCCAATATCCTCGACCTATTCCAAGCATACTACCAACACATCTACCTATTAAAGAAGAAGAAAAAGGGAAAGGTCCTTTTGAAGATCTTCCTTGGAACCCTAATCTATATTGGGGTGTCTCTCCTTCAGATAGGCCTTCTACAATGGCATAAATTTTGATGAATAAGGTCATCTACAATCCAGATCCACATTTCAAATAATATCACCATGAATCAAGGCCATCTCCATACTTGAATCCATGGAAGTTCTTCAAAATCCCTATATCTGATCAAGAAAGAAGTGATAATACTGAAGAACTGCTTGATGAGCTCTACGTCCCTGAAGATCTTGATGTCATCCTAATGAAGAAGACCAACAACACGTACAATAACTTAAACATAGAGTAATGATGGCTTACTCTACAGGCTCTAATTTCAGGTCTTCTAACTCTGCTAGTTCAAGCAGAGCATCTACATCAGAAAGCAAGCGACAACCACTACATATTGTATATAAAATGGGTGGCTATGTAGTAATAGATATAGATAATGCTACTCAAGAGATGAGATCTATAGAACCATAACATATATATAGAATAGTATCTGGTATGCATATAATTTTAAGGATATGAGCTAAAGAGAATCAGCAACACAGATTGCTGGTGGATTTATAGGCATCCTATGCTCTTAGTGGGATAATCTTGGAGAAGAAGTTACAAAAACCATTCTTAGGGGAAATCGGCTCCACCCACTTGAGTGGGCCCCGGGTGTGTACTAAAAAAAAACCATTCTTAGGGGAGGAGAGAATCCTGAGAATGTAATTACCATATTTCTTAGGGGAGGAGACAATCCTGAGAATGTAATTACTCTGTTTACCATATTTCTAATAAGGGAATTTATTGGTAATTTGATAGATCACTCCAAGAGAGCCTATGAAACCTTTCTTAGAGCCCGCTGCTGCTATAATTTAAATAAGATAGAAGATTATATAATCTATATGAGAGATTTATTATACACTATACCAGCAGTCTATCATGATAGTAAATATAAAGATTACTTCGTAAATTCTTTTCTTGAGTTTTTTAGCACCCTAATTAAAGAAGCCATGAAGACAAAGAACTCACTTCTAAGTCTTCCTTTGCGCAGATAACACAAATCATTAGAGAGATAATAGATATAGACATATACTCAAGGATGTTCAGAATAGCTATACATTACATATCATAACTTTATGGTGTAAAATTCCATCATTTAGCTTCTCCCAAAGGGATTGATAGAACCTTCATCTTCCAATTGGGCATGTCAA